>NW_005187558.1:951699-977855 GCF_000239375.1 Pundamilia nyererei
TGAATGAAACATGTTTAAAGGTCAAAGTTTTTCCTGTCATTTACAGAGCAATGGGAAAATCCTGAAGTTCAGCGAGAATGAAAAGGTGGCTAAGGAGCCCAATGTCAACAGCCTGGAGTTGGATGGACTCACCCAGGAGTTCAGCTTGGGGACACCTCGTATAAGAGCACACTACCAAGAGCCAACCACCCCGGAGATGCCAGACCTGAGCTCTGTCACACAGGACATCTGTAAAGTTAGTCTTGTTTAGTCCCATAAAAGCACTTTTGAAATCCATAGGTTTGCTGTTTGCAGATAAATTCATGTTCCTTGTTGACGTAAATGTTACATAACATTTATAATTTGTGAAATTTCCTCTCGTGCTCTTTCCTCCTATTTTGTAGCTTGTGTCCCAGGCTCAGTTGAAGAAGACAACAATGACAAATGAACACCCACCTGTCAAGCCTGACAAAAAGAAACACAGGTAGCCCGTTATAAAATAAGAAATATAGATATAGGTGGCAATATTTAATTCATGAACTCTAAATTAGTAGCTTTGATTGTGTGTCCATTCCAAAGTTGCAGATCAGGCTGGTGCTCGGTAGCAGAGAAGAATATTAATGTAAAACATTAGATATGAGATATCATTTGTATATATTTGTAATAAATGTTGAACTTTTGTGTTGCTTATTTCTGTCTCTCCTGATGAAATGTGTTAATTTCTTTATTTCACTCAGTTTTATCCATTCTTACACGATGCGTGCCTGCAGTCTTTCTTTCAAAACTTTGATTGTGACGTGTCACCTTCCATCCATTCCTCTCCCAGATCTGCAAGTCTGCCTGAAGTGTCAGAGAACGAGTTCCAGAGTTTACCGAGCTACCTGAGGCAGATGAGCCTGAACAGCCTCAACCAAACGGTTCACAACATCAACAATTTCATGGCAGAGTGTCAAGGTCAGTGTTATATTTGTGCACAGGGTCATGGATGAATGCAGCTCTTGTTTAAACAGCTCCGGTTATGGAGGATGGCTGCGCCCTCCATGACCCTGGTTCTACCGGAGGTTTCTTCCAGTTAAAAGGGAGTTTTTCCTTCCCACTGTTGCCAAGTGCTTCCTTATAGGGGGTCCTCTGATTGTTGGGGTTTTCTCTGTAATATTGCAGACCTTTACCTTCCAATATAAAATACCTAGAGGCAGCTATTGTGATTTGGTGCTATATTAATAAAACTGAATTGAATTGAATAGCTTTGTAACTGTAGTGGAGAAGAATGTAATCATACATTAATATACTACAGGACACACCACAGTCAAGGTGCATGAGAAACGGAGACTCTGACACAGCAGTTTAAACTTCTCACTGAGGCAGTGGTGTTGATGTCGTGGTCAGTAGTTTAGAAAACACCTGTGATCTCACACACAGTGGTTTTCAGATTGGCTGCAAACTTGGAAAACAAATGATCTTGCTGGTTTGACTTTTGTTCAGTTGGATTTGATTACTGCAGTTACACTGGACTTCCACAGATTTCCTTTATTAAATCAGAGGAGCGCTTCCTGTTTTAAAAATAGCGTCCAGTAGTTTTCACGGTTATGCTGAAATCCTTCCCTGAATAAAGCTGTCATCCTCTGTTAGTTTGGACTGTTAATTAGCAGCAGAGGGTGCTATTTGCATAAGTAAACAACCAAATGGGAATGAACAGGTCTGTGCTGGCGATGTTTCCCTTGGTTACTCAATGGGAGATCATCTATAATCCACCCCGTTGTAGTTACAAACATGAGAGGTTAAAAAATGGTTTAATCGTTTAAAAAAAACTTAGCTTCTAAAGTAACAAGAAATCTGGATTCAGAGAAGCTGCTTTCGGCTGCTTCCTTGTCACAAGCGGGTGCCACAGCAGGTAGCGCTGCTTGTTTGATTTGGCAGTTTTACACAGGATGCCCTTCCTGACACAACCCCAATGAGAAATTAGGATTCATAAACCTGTCAAATTGTTCCTGATAGCAGCAAGAACTAGCTGTACTGTGTTAAACTTTTAGATGCTTCAGACTGATTACACAATACCATCAGGGAAGCACCTGATCAGACTGAAATCTGAGGATTTGTCCCATTTTTAAAATCAAAGCGCGGGGACATCACATATAATATCTGTATACGACCAAGCCTGTCATCATCTTTCATATTTTCCTGTCATATACATACTCTTACAATAGTAGATGCTCATTTTAAACACGACCAGAGTTTCAAATGATGTCGGGGATCCTTGTAAGCCCAAACGCTCAGGTTTCAAACTGCTGTCTTTTCACTTGTGTTTTTCTCATAAGAAAATATCCATTATATGCTCTTGTAAGGCACACAGCTCTGTTTGTGAGGAGCATCCCATGAGAAGAAAGTTGGCTTAAAAGGAAGTGGCCTTGGGAAGGATGGTGGTGAAGGAGGGAAGCTAAAACTGCTCCTTTCACTGGATGAACTGTGGGGGCTGCACAAAGGGCCACATTCAGATAAACAGTTATTTAAAGCTGTGAATCATGCAAAGTTAACTTGATGTAGTCCAAAAATAAACATGTCAAGCTGGAAATGAGCATATTAGGTCCCAGCTGAATAGATCTACATCGTTTTCTCAAAGTACACACGGTCATATAATGGCTGTATCCACTGTTGTGCCTACAGATAATTGTTTATACTCAGTGCTCAAGATAACAGTATGATATTTGGAAAGTAAACAAGAGATGTTTGTTATTTCTCTGATTGCAGCTCTCTTGGTTAAACTGTCTCAGGACATTTGCTACCAGCACCAGGCTGTTCATCTTTATTGTTAGCAGAACAGTCAGTTTGTTTCTTTGCCTGGTTTCATCAGTTTAACATTGATCTGGCTTCAGTGAGGTTTCAGCTACAAAATTGCCACCATCAGTTACATAATTGGAATTGTATACCAAATAGATTTCCTCCAGTTTAAGCCCCCGAAACGTTTCAAAAAGCCAGATTTTTACAGACATGGTGTGTTTGTTATTTTAGCGGTATCCCAGCAAATCATCATGTGAACAAGCTCTCATTTCTCTAATCTGTCCCTTTTCTGTGGCGCCCTCTGCAGGAGAAACAACAGAGTTTCAGATGGAGAAGCTGAAGAAGATCATCAGTGTCGGAACCAAGGCCCCCGTATACGTCCTCTGTCTCACAGAGCTCAAGAGACTGAAGCATGTGAGAGGAGACCGGAACACCTCTGTGTACAGACTGATCACACACATCTAAAGCTTGTCCATCCGTTGGCACAAATCTATGTGATGTTAAGCACTTAAGCTGCAGGCAAAGATTATCTATCAAGTCAAACAGCAAAGGAAAAACATACATTATGAGAAGAGTCCCAACAAATGAACTCAATCAGAGAAAGCAGCTATCCTTTATATTGTATATGGTTTGTGTTTTGATTGTAAATAGTACATGGACCTGTGAGTCAATAATTTGCATTTCCATGGTTGTATGCAATAAAATGGAAACTGGCTGTTTAGACAAGTAGTACAGATTCATATAATACATAAAGATATATATTGAGACATTGTTGGATTAAAAAGGCTAAACTTTTATCAATAGCAAGCTCAGTCTTCTGCAGCGGGAGTATAACACATGACTTGCAGTAACCAATGGGTGTTAATAATTCAGCCACATGAATATGCATTGTCAAACTATAGATGGTTTATCCATCTACCACAGCTCACTTTTAATTGTCCTTACCCATTTGTATAAAGTTAAATAAAATAGCAAATGAGACTGTTAATCAGAAAATCCTGAACTTTTATTGCTCATTGCTGTGATGTGTTGCATGTGACTACTACTATCTCGATCTTTAACAAATTGGTAATTGGCTTTTCAAATATAACTAGTGAGTTTTATCTTTGTGCAGTCTAAACACACTTGTATTGAAATAAGCTACTGTATCACAGTTGTGTGCTGTGGATGAAAGCCAAGTACTGTACTCCAGTTTCAGAGCTGATTAACAGAGGGATCTAATAAGCTACAGGTATATTGCATCTGTTTTATACTGTCTGTGGTTGTTTCCAGTTGCTGTGGTTTGTTTTTTTCCTTCGTCGTGTTCATTTTCGAAAATTAAAAAAGAGCAAATTAACCATTTGTGTGATTTCGGGACATTAGCGTTTCTGCTTCTCGGCGTGAGTGAAGATCGCATTTCAATGACGTCGTCCCGAGATGGTCCAATCAGAGTGACGAAAGCTAACGGCCGTTGATGACGGAACTACAGTTTTTTTGTCGCCCTCTGGTAGACCACCATTTTGGGAGTCAAAACACCCAGCAAACTGCAGCGCACACTTCCACGCTTCTCCGTGGCCTTACTATGGTTCACACCTGTGTGGTGGCAGGCTGCAGGAACAGAAGGACACCAGGCACCACCTTATCTTTCTACCGTTTCCCACGGGACCCCGAGAGGAAGCAGCGCTGGATAGCTGCTGTGAACCGAGAGGGCTGGGTGCCGAACGACGGCAGTCGGCTCTGTAGTACTCACTTCATTTCAGGTATGAAGGCAAAACCACTCTGAACCCTAAAAGTGTCCCCCTGTGTGTGTTTTTTTGTTTTTGTTTGTGTGTTTGTTTGTTTTTAAAGTAAACCAGTTCACACTGATGTTGCTAGGCTTCCACATAAACACTCGTGTCTAGAAAACCAAGGAGTTTGGGGTTTTTTTGCTGTCAGTGCAGTGTTGTGTTCAAAGGTTGCATGAAGTCAGGAGGGACAGTGGCATAGTCGGTGTAACTGCAGCGGGTAATAAACATGTTTAGGTTCACTATCACATAGTAAAAACCCTCACTGATTAAAATGACTGGAAAAAGGCGGTGTTTGTAGCTGTAAGCCTTTGAATATCTAAAAAATAGCTGTACGAAACTAAGTTGAGATGGAAATAAAATGTAGCATTACTGCAATTAATTCAGCTGGGATGGGTTATAAATTTTGTTTACTAAATATATGAAAGTAGATGCCGCTAATGGTACGTGGTATTTTAATGCTAGGTTTGTTTTGTTTTTATTGTCTGGTGTGTGCAATCTTTTTGTGTGCAAAGATTTTCATGCTTAAATTTTGTTTGTAGAGGAAAAATTAATTAGGGATGTACTGACTGAACAACAGCAACTGTTTGTTATTTTATGTATTGCACGCTACAAAATGAGAGAGCACTCTAAATCATAAGTATCATAAACAGATGAATTTGAATTAGATTATTTTTTTCACATGCAGGTAAACAGGTGAAGAATCCGCGCTCTCCGGATTATGTTCCTTCTGTGTTCACGGTGGCTCCCTTATGCCCAGAGATGAAGGAGCCGGGTGCCTTAGAGATCGTGGACAAACAGGAAGCACGGGTGGAGGCAGCCAATGCCTTGCTGTTCCTCCAGGGCCAGGGCATGTCTGCGGTGGATGAACAGGGCCAGGAAAAGCATCCTGAGGTGAAGGAACAGGAGACCACTGCGGAGGAGAGTGCCTCCTCCTCCCTCAGCACTGAAGATGATGATGACGATGACGACGAAGATGATGATGATGATAATGATGATCAGTCTGTGAGTGACAGCAAGAAAGGAAAGTTTGCCCAGACATCTGATGTCCCGGTGAACTTTGATGACATCTTGAAAGCCCTGAAGAGGGAGAATCAGGCCCTCAAGGAGTCTGTGGAGAAAATGTCTCTCTCAGAGAACTCCTTAAGGAATGATGCTGAGAAAGTGAAGTTTTACACTGGTTTACCCAACTACTTTGTCTTAGAGACAGTCATGTGGCTGCTGGCACCTCACATGGATGGAATGAAAAACGTCAAGCTCTCCAAGTTCCAGCAGCTGCTGCTGACACTAATGCGTCTCCGCCTGGACCTCCGCAATCAGGACTTGGCTTATCGCTTTGGCGTGAAAGTCGGCACAGTTACCAGAACAGTTCACCGGATGGTCAGCATCATGTCCTCTACTCTGGTGCCAACGGCTGTCTTTTGGCCCTCCAGAGCTGAGCTCCGTAAAAACCTGCCAGCTGCGCTGCGAGCCTCTCACCCTGACTGCGCCGTCATCATAGACTGTTTCACCGTGCCTTTCGAGGACCCGGTCTCTCAGGGGGCGGGGCCAAGTTATAACGTGTTTAAGTATCTGATTGGCGTGGCTCCGCAAGGCGTGGTCACTTTTGTCTCTAGGGGTGTGCTGGGAAACGTCAGTGACAAGAGCCTGGCTGAGGGCTGTGGATTCTTGTGCAAGCTTCTCCCGGGCGATGTCGTACTGGCAAGCCGTGACCTGGACATCGGAGACTCCGTGGCAGCACGTGGAGCCTTGTTTAAAATTGCTGACAGCTACCAGGGAGAAGCATATGGGAGAACAGAGGGCTCATTGCTGGCTGATCCTTCCTCTGAGACAGTGAGCGTGCAGAGGCATGTGGAGAGGGTGATCTCTATGGTAAAGCAGCGGTACGCCATGCTCACGGGCCCTGTCGAGAGCGCCTTCACCGCAGCCTCTGAGCGCACGTCGAACCTCTCAACCTTTGATAAGATTGTGCAAGTTGCCTGTGCCTTAAACAACCTGTGCATCTCTGCTGCTCCACTCGAGTGATGTGTAGACAAACGCCTCGTGCTCCTTTAATGCTGATCAGGCTCTTCAGTTCCCTTTACTGCTTTGGACTGCACTTCTTGCTGTCCCTCTGTGTCTATGTGTCGACACTACATCATGACTACAGCAAATAGATTTATACTTTTCCACTATAATACTAACTTTCAATCTATGTCACTCCTTGTGATCTGGGTCAGTTTATATTTAGCAATAGGACCATTTCTCCAAATACAGAAGCCACATTTCTGAGATGTGATGTCATTAAGTTATGCACCTCCCCTCACAAAGAATGGCTGACTTGCAAGAATTTATTTTGTTTAGGCTTTGGGTGAAAACTGAGTAAAACCCTTATGAAATATGTCTTTATTAGCTACTTGTAAATGCTGAAGTATACACACTGCAGTTTGGGTGATGCATTTCCACTGATCCCACATCTCTGACTGTTAAGTGTGTCTTCCCCATCCCTGACTGTAGTTACCAGATTACATCCATCTGCTGCAGAGAAGTGGCATGTTGCTTAAACCTTTTTTAATTTTTATTTATTTTTTTGTTGCTTCCCTGCATCTAAATCAGGAAGTGTGCACATAGGAATATGCATAGAAAGAGGTTAAAATAACAGAAATGCCAGACAAAGTAGTACACCGTAGTACTCCTCGGCCACAGTGTCTCCTCTCTGTTCACAGTGCAGGGACAGAAATGTCCTGTGGTTTGTGAAGGAGTACTGGTTGTAAACTCATCGTTTTTGGCATAGTCACATTTTTGTAAGCCAGGTACTTTTTATAGCAAGAGTACAGTCAGCTGTGATGATTAGCTACAAGTTGGCAATTCGAGCACATCTTGGAATGGCAGATGTCTTCAATGTCTTCATCAGCAGTGATTTGCTGGTTTTGCAGGTTTAAACAATAATAGTAATGATGATGTTGATGAACAGAAAATTAGACTTTAGCTTGAGCTGTATACAGTGATTAACAATGATGTCCTTTTTTACTGAGCCACGTGTTTAGGTAATTATTAATTTTCCCAAAGTAGTTAAAGCTCCTTATTTAATACAAAAATCTCAAAAGAATCATCTTTTGTGTTGGTGCAGAAGTAAACAGTATTGCTGACATGCTGTTGAGCCTGAAGAAACACATTGTTAGATGAGTACATCAGCTACATTTAACATGTGGATTCATTCTCACTGGTTTGTCCTCTCCTGTGGGAGACTGTGACAGGCTTTGGTCCATGAGCACGAGCCACAGCAGTAGTTATGATACAAGGCTGCGGGTTATTTCCAGAAAGGTTACCCAGCAACTGAAATTTTGATCTTTTTAAAGGGTTTGACCTTTCAGTAATGTAGACACACCAACTGAAAAGTTTCTACTGATATACAGTATATCTGCATTTTTTTTTTAATTTGAAGATAACCCCTCTGATTATTGAATTACATATTTTAGTAGTGCTGCTTTGCTGGTGCCTTAGTTTGTAAAGCTGTTCCAGATCAGCCCATATTTTCTACAGATATTTATTTTGACATCATGCACTATTCTTTGGACTTTTTCCTGGTTTGGTCCCTAAGCCAGATGTGCATGATGAGTCAGCATCTGTAGTCAACAAGGTCTAAATGTGTGTTCCCATTGTTTTGTTGTTTGTTTGTTTTTAAGGTACATCATTCTTGTGTGCTCAACCTTCTGCCAAAACTAATCTAAAGTCACTACACTTATACTTATGTTTTCTCCTAAGGTTTGAGGGGCTACAATACAATTGGCTCAGGGCCCAAAAATGAATTGGGAATGCTCCAATAACAAAGACTACGCTTAAGTTCAGGTGCTGGGCTTTAACAGGTGATGCTTCATAATCGGTGTTAGGTTCAGAATGTGCCTTCTGTTCTCAGACCCCTGGATATCTCAGACAACAGATGCTTGTCTGTCTTTTCTGACTGGTCATGTTTTGGTTGACACTGTATTGCTCTGGGGCTTCCATAAGGGCATCTAGCCACAGTATTTAGTCCACTTGCCTGCTTTTCTCCCCTTCAATTAGCCATGGTGTTTGGCACTGCTGATGCTCTAAACAAACTATAAAAATCAAGTTAATTAGCAGTACTATGGGTTGATATATTTCTTCAGCAGTGCATGTACTTTGGATGAACACATGCTTCATTTTTTTTTTTTTTTTTAAATCAAGTCTTTGACTGAGTAGACTGTATCTGCAGACCTTGCTTGCTCTTTTGTGGAGGGAGCGAAAAGCCCCCTTTTTTGACTGATTAAAATAGTCTTACAGGCTGGTTTAAATGGTGTTTGCCCGTTCCTAAGGTAGTGAGTGCCGCTGGAGGACTGTTATCAAGCAAGGCCAAATACCAGTATTAATAGTAGTTAAAAGGCTTTGTGAAATGACTGCTGGTTTATTCTGTCTGCATTTAGTTCTTACATGCATAAGAACAAAGTCAATACTTCCTATTTGATGTTTTTTCTGCTCTAAAATAAAAGAGCTTCTAGGTTGACATGTATGAAAGAAGTTTATAAACTCATGTTCTCACACTACATTGCTGTTTGACATTATTGTTACGGACGCATGTGCTTCCATGATGTGTAAACTCCTGAAGGTTTCCTGTTTAGTTTCTCTTTTAATATAGCTCCTGTGACTCAAAAAATAAAGTTGTGGAATTGCATCAGCTTACTCAGTACCCAAGAGTCGCCGTTATGTTATTCTGTGTGTACGTGTAAAATATTGAAGCTCTGTGCTGTACGTGTTGTCCTGTGATAACTGACATTATTATAACGTTTTATTTGCTTTCACACTGAGTCATTGGTAAAAACTATTTCCAAGGCCGGAGAGGGGTGACTGAGTAATGTAATGTGCAGATATACTTTATTTATCAAAGGGAAAAATGCTTGGAGGAAGCGCCGCCTGTGAATATTTCAGAGGAAGGAAATCAAGACGTCTCACTCCGTTGCTTTTTGCAGTCACTGCAGCGGTGAAAACCACAGCTCGTTACTACTCGCTATTGCACTGACAGCGTAAACTAGAACCCCGCAGTTCTGTTTCTATACTTAACTCGTTATTAAAATCAAAAGTAAAACTTACTGATGCACTTCAACAAAAAAAGATTTGTACGACGCCGAATACACAAAAACATTTTTAATTTTAATTTGTTCGCAAACGGTAATAGCACCTAGCTAACAACGTGAACGGAGTGAACGGCAGTTGCCTAATAGACGATCTTCAGGTCCGCTGACGTGCGTTGGTCCGTCACGTGACCTGAGGAATGTTAACAATGCAGCGAGTGTCCAACTTTGTGCTGAAGTTCTGATCCTGCCTGGAGTTTGGGGAGAAAATGGAGGCTCATTTCATCATATTTACCCACTGAGCTAGGTGTACGCGTTCAACAACCGAGAACCGGACTCTTTAACGAAAAAAAAAGTTGCCGTTTAACGGAATTTATTCTCTTCATATTGAGTTATTCTCGCCACTTCTATCACATGGTAAGTTGAGAGTTGCTTTTTTTGGGAGGGGAGTGGTGTGACTTATTTCCACGACTTGTTGCTGAGCAAAACGTTCCGTTATGGGTGTGTTATATAGCGAGGCTTATGGAAAACGAAATTGAAGTTTCTGTATGTTTGAGCCTCTTTGGTGCTTACAGGACTGCCTCCATTTTTTCTCTCTCCCTGCATTGGAATGTGTTGCTGCTCTCAGCCCCCAACTCAAGCCTGGGATATTGCTGAGAAGGCCCCAGCGCTTTAAAACAGGGCTCTCCGGACCTTTATGCCTATACAAATATCACTGTACACTCGTTTTAAAGCTTTGGTGCAAATGTGGAAATTCAATTTAAGGGTTTAGTCTATGTTTAAATGTTTGTTTATTTGTGTACATTTAAAGTAACTGCATCTTGTTTGGGCATCCTAACTTGTGCCTCTTCTGAGGACCACTAACAGTAACAGAAGCTATGCTTTGTAGATGCTGTTAGTCAGAAGATCCTGCATTCATTTCACTGTTTAAAGTGAGCGAACAGATTCATAGTTAATAAGAACTGAGCTTAATAAAATAATTCATAACAGGTCAGAATATTTTTTTATATTGTATCTGAAAATGAAAATGGAGTCATCTGATTTGATTCTGTCATTTTCACTTCTCTCAGGGCCTGCATAGTTTGGCCCTGATGCAACAGTGCGTTTCATTCAGGTGTACTGGTACCACACTACTATCCACAAAACACACTCACACACACTCTTTCTTTCTGCTTGACACACTTCTGTCTGTCCAGACAGTCCAGCGCTTTGATTAGTTCAGCAGTGACAGCAGACCTGGGTGATGCAAACCAAAGTCACATGTTTTAAATGGACGCTTGATGTTCCTGCCTGTCTGTGTCCTGTAACAGGGGGGTCACATTTTCAAACAGTCGGACCAGTTTCACTCAGACTAGGGTGGCGCAGCAGTGTGGTGTCATGCACGTCAGAGGTATCTGTCAAAAAGGAACCACTGGGATACAAACAGATGCTTTGGTGGTCATGTTGTCAACACAGTGGATTGTAAGAAGTATGCAGGGATTATTACATGTTATTACTACTACCATATTTGTTTTAAAGGGACAAATGTACAAAAGTGGGCTACATGCACGCAAAAACAATATAGATGGGTAGATGACTCGAAAGGCTACAGGGAAAACATATCGGTTTGATTTTGGGGTTGAGCTGCAGTACATCAGATACACACAGAAAGAGCCAAATTGTTTCCCTCTTATATACACACACTTGCACTCTCACAGCTGCAGCCAGTTTCCATCAACTGTTGTCCCTGCCTGCACATTTGGGATGTGTCCTGCAACGTTAACTGAGTTGGTCCCACCCACCTCTACCCCCTGTCTTACTCCACCCAAAGCTTAGTTGTTGGCCAGCTTTGCCCATTAGGAAGTTGTGTTCTTTCCTCCACCTCCGCCTCCTCTTGCTTCGTAATTTCCCAAACACAGCAGAGATATGACCGTCCACATTCTCTCAGATCCATCAGGCAGGTTAGAGGCAATCTTATTAATATTAACCTGCCAGCTGCTCGCGTTGCTCAGTATTCTGTGGGGTCCAAGATTGCAGAATGCATGCTTTCCCAATTTAGCATCACAGTGGGCAGCTTTGTTTTTGGTGAGACCAAAAAGAAAGCTGTGGTATAGTGTGCTAAAGTTTGTTATGAACAACACATGTCCACGAAGACATAACCTGAAACATGCGTTTCAAGTGTCACATGTGCCATTAAAAGTCAAAAAGTCCAAAAGCATGAAGTTTCAGTCATCTTAGGTTTAGGGTTAGGTCAAAGAAGGAGTAAGGTTCAGTGATGGGGGTGGTTATGTGTAGAGCATTGTTTTCTTTTTTTTTCTTACAGATTTGTAGTTATAGACAGATACTGTCCGTGTAGTTTGTGTTTTGGGTTATTTTGGTCAGCGTACTGCCCCGTGATTGAGCTGCGGTATTTTACTTGTACTTACTTGTGGAAAGGAATGCTCATTGCTTGGACACGACGCCTGAAGCATCGCAGGAATGGAGGCAAGAGATCTCGGAGATGGGGCAACATTTATGGAGCTTGGCCCCATGTTACCCCACCACCCAGCAGTGTAAAAAGAAAAAGCATGTTTTTGTCTATGCAAAGTTTGATCTGTACAAACAGTGAAGGCTGTGTCCTCCTTAAATGGCCCAAAGGGATGGAGACTGCTAGAGAGGAGGAGCAGGAGGAGGAGGAGATTGGGGATGCAGTTCAAGAGCTTTTAATGTTTGGAAGCTTTTTCCTCTGCAGCTGCTTGGTAATGCTGAGGGATGTAAGATTAAGATAATATTGTTAAGAATGTATTTTTAATTATCTAAATATAGAATATCACAGCACTGGGTGGATTCTGTTTGGCATTGCCTAAGACCAAAACTTGACTTGTAAATTTTAGTTTTGGTGTGTTTTCTTTTGAAGGTATTCTTTTGTACCTCCACACAGACACACGGGAGTCTCTGGGATAGTGTAAGAATTCAGTATGATGCATCACCATCGCTTCAAAGTTTTCAGACTATATTACTTTATCAGTGAATCAAAGCTGTGGCACGTTTGAAACTGATGGAAACATCTGGATGTTTAATTTGGTATCTGCAAACACTTTCTTTAAATTGAAGTCATTTGCTGCTTTAAAAGATCTCTGTTGGCAGCTATAGTAAGTACAAAAAGAAGTTGTGGTCATGATATCTCAGAGACAAATGTTAATGGTGTTTGAGGAGGAAAAAATTAGAATCCACCCGATGCTCAACTGGCTACTTTAAGACATTCAATAAAACATTTTAGGTTGTTAAAAAAGATGTATGCCATCGAAATACTCCCTCAAGTTTTATACATAAATGTTAGTTATATAAAAATTGGAACATTTGGGGGTGGGGGGTGGGAATGAAATGCTCTGGGAATACTACCGCGATCCTGAGATAACATCATCCGGGGAAACTTGTAGTAAATCAGCTCAACCAGAAAACTCCAAAAATCCAATACTGCACATACTTCGCTATCTGCTCTCTGCTAATTGAGAACAAACACGCGACTCAGTCATGAGTAAAAATAGGACGTAACCTTCTTGAATCTACAAAATAAAAAAAATAGGTGGCTGCCTGGTAATTGTGGATTGTTTCACATTCTGTGGCTGGTTTTAAATAAACACATGTATATTATAATAATAATAGTAATAACTCATTTTGATAACTTTTCATCTTACTAGATATTGACATGGAACCATATTGAAAAACTCTTGAAATGTATCATTGTTTAATATTGAGGGCAGCTGTGGCTACAACTGTAGCTGCCTCCACCAGTGTGTGAATGTGTGTGTGAATGGGTGGATGACTGGGTGTGTAAAGCGCTTTGGGGTCCCTAGGGGGGACTAGTAAAAGAGCTATACAAATACAGGCCATTTACCATTTGACATCAGTTAATCTGAGCTTAAATTTGAGGGTAGAATTGTGACGTCTCTGATTTGTCCGTTAGAATAAAAAGCAATTTTGTCGCCCTTTTTTTTGGTAAAATTGAAATTGAAAGAGTTGTGCGGCTAGCATAATGATTCACATTTAGAAAGCACACAAACAGCAGCTCTTCTCGTGTTGTTACGAGCTCATAATAACTCACCAACAGTGACACGTTCGGCTCTGTGTCCGTGTCTGTTGACTGTAATAGTACGATGACCTGCTGATCTCCTTGGTCTGTGGGAGGAGAAATAATCACTGGTCTTGGTCAGACTGCTGCAGAAAGTCGCTTTTTCCCCCTCTCAATCCATCATGCTGTACGTTATTTAATGAAAGCCCTTAGGTATTTGTTAATACGTAAGCATGTGGTGAACATAACTCATTCCTTGTTTATGCACATAGACAGGAAGGTTGTTTGCAGCTTCTCTTCAGGTCTGTGTAGATCAAGTACAGAAAATGTTCTCATTGACAAAATAACTATTTTATTTAGGCAAAGAGGAAAATTGCCCATAAGTAATTTTTCCTTTTCAGGATAATTGTCAGGTGTAATTCAATACCTGCCGAGAAGACTTTTTGAAATAGAATCCAATCAATTGAAAGATGTTTGCTTCACAAAATGGTTGGAATTGCAGACATGAGTTGAAAACCACAGCCATGTCGAAACCTGCCAGAAGAGGATTGTATCTAGCAGTTTTTCAGTGCTGGTGAGATTGGTATCTGGAGACCTGGTATTGCTTCTCTAAAACTATTTGAAGCCTGTGAGCTTCTCAGTTAGACAGGAAACCCGGCTGCCTGTCAGCTTCAGGGTCTCTCCTCTGCAGAGGTAATGCTATGCCAAGTAAGGCGAGATTTACTCACGTGGAACCAATAGAAAAGAAAGACCGAGGCAAACACATTCAAGTTCGTTAACTTTTAACGGTTTGATTTGATATATAAGCTCTTAACTCAACTGATATGGTTCATAAATTGACTAATGTGAGACATAAGTATGATATTAATCAAATCTAGTATTGCCAAATGGTCTTGACCTCTTTAATATGATTCAAGTCAGGTCTGCTGTGCTATTGTACAGTATTTGTGATTAGATGAGAATAGGGCTGTTCGATATAATGATATAATGATATAATGATATATATCGGATGACGATATAAAACGTCTATCATTTCATTTTACGCTATCGTTTGTTTCGTCGTGTGGCAAAATAAACTGTTTACGGCAATATTTTTTCATCATTTTGATGGTCACTGTAGTTTTTATTAATTTCTTAAAGTTCTCTCTTTCTCTTATATTTAATATAACCACACTACGGACGGACAAGTGCCTGTTTTTATGCGTTGTTGTTAGCAACAACGATGGTAAAACCACCGCGTGTCCGCTTGTTTATGTTCCACTTAAACCTTTCACAATAAAGCTCAAGATCCTGTTGAGACTTTTCAAAATAAACTGAATCACGTGAAAGAGCAGATTATTTACGGATGAGAAGTAAAAAAGCCGCCAGGTGCTAAAAAATAGACCTTAGACTCAAACGTTGGAACAGGCTTTTCGCCGCAGCACGCCGTGTAATAAATACTCACAAAGAAATCGGCGGCCGTTACAACTTATGTCTAAAAATGTATAGTTTCATGCATCGGTTAAAACACTCGACTCCAGCTACATGACACGCAGCTGGAAACACTTCACGCAAGTCGAGCTGCCCGAGATTCACAGAATTTACAGAAAATGTTACATTTTTGTGATTTATATCGTTATCGGACGATAAAATTCTTATATCAGGATATGAGATTTTGGTCATATCGCACAGCCCTAGATGAGAAGCTTGTAAAGTTGAGGCTCTGGACAGAAAGCCCATCTGCACTGGCGGAGTAACCTTCTTGCGGAGCATGGTCTTCTAGATAAGATTGTCAGACAGTGTCATATGTAAGATCACAGAGGAGCATAAAAGGCAGAGGCGCTGATGCAGGGAGGGTCGGACATTTGTGTTGACCCCATGTTCTCAGATGGGTGTTTACCGATGACCAAGTATCAGCGTTGACAGGAGCTGAATTGTTCAATCATAGCTTTGCTTTGATGGGGTGGGGGGCAGGTGGTGTTTTTTAACCTCTAGCATTCCTGGATTATGCATAAAAGTATGTGAGAGTACATATGCAGTGCTGATGGTCAATTTGACCTCCAAAAGGTCTAACTGGCTCCACAAGGATTACTTCACTTTATATTGGTGCAGAACAGCTTACTTTTGTGTGGTATCTTGTGATCTCACATTTCTAAAGTTGTTAACAGTTTTTTACTGTATGTGCTTTGATTTTTAGAAAATCTAGATAAAATTGAATGGGATGTGGAAGCCCAGTCTTCATGCTCTAACTTCATTTCTTCACCCACAGGCGCAGATTGGCATCATCATCGTTTGGCTCCACGATGCCCTTGTGACCAGCTGCATTTCCTGGAATAAGCTGGAACCTGAGCCTTGAAAATCACACCATGTAATGCCTATAGTATTCCTGCCTCACCTTCATCCACCGCAGCGGGAGCAGGAATCAAAAGCAGAAAGCGAGATAGAAAAAAATTAGGGACATAGAGTAGGGATCATAAAACCTGTGCCTCCAATCTGTGCTCTTGGAGGCTTTTTATCTATTTAGGTCAGCAAGCTTAAAGGGAATCTTTCGTAGGGTTGTAGGGCAGTGAGTGCCAGTTTGTGTGTGAGTGTGTTCTTGTGTGTGCTTCTGTGTGCGTGTTTCCCTTTTTAGAGTAGGTGCCTGCCCTGGGCACTGTGGCCATGAGGCCCAAGACTTTCCCCGCAGCCCCGTATGTGGGAAACACACGGCAAAGGCTTCAAGAGATCAAGGAGGGCCTGAAGCAGCCGGCCAAGCTGGTGAGCCAGGCTTTACATGGCAGTAGCTCCAGGAATGAGGGAGGCAAAGGGGCAGACTCCAAGAGCGGGAAAGACACAACCAGCCGACAGCAGCAGCTCAGACCCCCGCAGAAGTTCAACAACTACCAGAATGCGCTGCGGGAAATCCGCAAGTCCCTCAAGCCCTTTGAATCCGGCTCAACCTCCGGATCAGGACACCCAGCAGGCGCCGGGGAGGTGAACCGGCAGATGCTGCAGGAGTTGGTGAACGCTGGTTGTGACAAGGTGAGTTTTAGAGACAGGGGGTGTTTCCAGCGGCAGTATATGATCTTGTTATGGGAGCAGATGGGTGATTCTGTCGTGCAATTGTCTTACCTTAACAAACTGTTTAGTATCAGTAGTATTTTAATGCATTGCACGCAGCGTTGTAAATCAGTCTGCTTTAAGGTGACATTAAGTTACTAGAATTCAGCTGGATTTCTTTTTTAACCACCACCCCCCCAAAAAACAAACAAACAAAAAAAACAAACCTCAGTCTTAGCGAAATAACTTCAGTTTTACCTGAATCTATGATCTTCTCAAGACCAGACGTATTGGTTGAATAAATGTGCTAAATTTGTGAAACAATCACGAGACTCCCTTAAACAGTTTTGAATATGTTAGTCATTGGTGTCATCAGTGTCGGTTCCCACCATTCCCACTTGACTTAGATGTTCAAACCCACTTTTTTCTGTCAGTCAGGAATTTCTAGAGGAAGCTTTCAGGGATGCTTTGTGCTCTTAGATAAAATACAATGCACAGTCTGCTTAGCTAAGTGTATAGTGCCTCGGTTATGTAACACTGGGCTGATTGTTAAAACACCAGGTGGATTTCCTAAACGGGCTCTGTCCCACTTAAGAAATGCAAGTACTCCATCAGAAGTCTGGTCAGGGTGAGGAGAGAGCGTTTCCACGGGAAGTGAGGAGTCCAGTTCAAGCTTTTTCACCCAAGTCACTCAGTAAAGCTTCTTATTTTTTAGACATATTTTTATTTTACATTTTAAAGATTTCTTTGGAAAGAGAGAGATGAGCTTTGGGGGGATTAAGCCAGATGATTACATCACAGAACATCTTCACAAAATACAGTGAGTCCAGATTTGCTACATGTGTGGTTAAAGAGTTTGAGGATGAGCCCTGTGATTGAGCACGGTATGTGAAGAATGCGCCACTCAAGCCCATACACAACATGTGAAGGGAAAAGAGTCGGGAGAATGCCCCATGCAGCCAAATTGATTTCAGCTTATCACAGCCAAACATCCCCTGTATGTCAGGTATTCGCTGATAGCGGGACCTTTGCTCTGTATTTTGTTTCGATGTGTGATACATTAAAGTTAAACTGGGCACAGCAATTCATTTGTCTGTTCGTCTCTTACCTGTTTCACTGGTCCGCTAATGTCAGTTTTGTAACTATACTGTGATAATTGTTATGGTGTAAGGCTGCACATTTGGCTAATCCTTCTTACCTAACTTATTAGCCGCTACATTTTTTGTTGCCTGTTTTGTTTCTAGTTTTGAGAAACCAAATCCATCAAGTTTGTTTAATTGTCTTGAAATATTCATGTGACATCTTAGTTTTTAGTAACACATCAGATTCCATGTTTTGGCTGAGGACAGAAGACAGACACCTGGACTCCAGCTGAAAACTATTGAGCTTGATCATACAATATGGACCTCAAAGGTCTGAAAACATGTTATTATAAGAGTTTCCTTTATTATTTTCGTTCCTTGACAAAAAAAAAATACTTAAGATTATAAAATGTGTATATCTTGGGTCCTGACTAGAACATATCCTAAAGGTGTCCACCTCCTAATGCACTGAGTTCTGAACTGCAGACCTCTCAGCACATTTAAACTGATGCACCTTATCTTGTGGGTTGTTTGAGGTTGCTGCTAATTCCTTACATAATTCACATGGCAGTTGTTGATGTCATGAAAGTGTGACACTGGGTGTGTGTTTGTATCTTAAACCTAAATTTAGTAGTTCCTTCTCAGGAACTACTAAAATAACTAATACCCCACAAGGCTACAGTGGTCTGTAGAGAAAATCTCACTCCACAACCGAGACCATGATGTTTACAGAAACTTCAGGTTTTAGGTTCCTTGGTTGGATGCCCAACAGGATGGCAGGAATGCCTCACATATTTTCATTGGCGAGTATGTTCTAAACTACAAGCCTGGGGGAAATGTTCATTAAGGTGATATGGCACTCGTACTGAGAACATTTATTCAAGCAGAACTTTGAGTTGAGATGCTGTTATAGTCTCCTCAACTAGATTTTAGAAGAAAAGTATGATATATTCAAGTAGTCTCCCATTAAAGATTACCCGAGTCATTCAGACCACTACTACCACTCTCTTTTGTTGGAACTACTGTCGTGGTTTGATAGGAGTTCCAACAAAACAGATATTAACCCCCTTTAATTTTCAATAAGTTATTAAAAATCATCCAAGATTCCATCAGCTCAGATTTATTTGCTTTAACTACATCTTGCGAACAGTACTTTGAAATTATTGGCTACCTATTAAAGCAGGTAATAGTTAGCCTAAACTGCTGCCTTTCTTGGATGCTTAGAAGTGTGTTGGCTGGCATGTGGCAATGGCTAATTCAAAAGGACCAAAGGGATTACCACAACATCAGGAGCACGTAAATAGGGGTAAAGCACAAATATTTAGGCATGAAGGAATGAATCCCTTTCAGACTAGATTACTTGGTTGCTGATGTTTTGAGGTACATTTTAGATTTTCTCAAGCAGACTCTGTAAGTCAAGTTGAACTCAAAACCTTTACCTGGATGTTGTTACATAAGTTCACTTTTAATTACACAGCACCAAATCACATTAACCGTCTCTTCAAGGTGATTTGAGGTGACACATTTGAAATTAAATTGTTGATTTAACAGGGAGGCAGTGAAGTGATGTTAATATGGGAGAAATCTAAACTCTCTTTCTAGTCCCTGTCAGGACTCCAGCTGCAGTATTTTGGATCAACTGAAGGCTTTTCAGAGACTTCTTATGACAGTCAGATAATCATGTATTATAATAATTAAGCCTGGAAGTAATAAATGCATAAACTAGTTTTTCAGCATCACACAGAGACAGGATCTTTTTAATTGTGAGATATTGTGCAAATGCAAGAAAGATTTTTTCATCTTTGTTTAATATACACGATTAAGTACATATCTGGGTCAAAAAACGACTCCAAAATCCCTCACAGTGTTCCTGGAGGCCAAAATAGCACCATCAGGTTACAATAACGTCAGTTTTCCCTGAATCTAGAAGCAGGTCTTTATATCTTTAAGAAATTCCTGCGGTTTAACTGATTGGTGTGTGTCATCTAGCTCCATGGATAGATAAAGCTGGGTATCATCTGCATAGCAACAAAAATGGATGCTGTGGGTTTGAATAATAGTGCCTAAAGTGAGCATGTATTATATAAATAGAATTGGTCTTAGCGTGGAAGCCTGTGGAACTATAATTAACCTTAGTACTTCAGAATACTCAAAATCTGAAAGTCTTTTAGAGTGACTTATCTTTTGCTTACATTGAAAACACTGAAGTATACAGGATTCCTTGTTCTGCTAAAAACAAACAATTTCAATGGGCTTAAAATATGAGCTAGCTATTAGCTGGGTATCTAAACCATCAATGTCACATGCTGTCACCAACAAAAAAAGCCTAAATTGTCTTTGGGGTTTTTTTGTGGTAGTGGTGGGTCTGAACATGCACATATATAGAAAAGTTATTTTCGACGCTATCACAAAAAACACTGACGGGCTACTGCAGTCCTGCCTAGATGACCATTGCTACCACCATTTTGCACTGTGGGCCCAGTCAATACAAACAGGAAGTGAACATTCAATGGCAGCAGGGTGGAACAGTTCCTTCTGCTGCAGCCAAGTCACCACCCAACGTGTCGCCTCTCCTCTCCTACTCTTCCTCTGTCTCTGGTCTGTCTGTCAGACACTGTGAATACAAAAAACAGAGAGACTCACAGAAATGTACAGAAACAAGTCAAAGTAAAATCAAGTTGAAGTAAAATCAGTAATGATATACCTTTAAAGACAGGTAATTTGAGCTTGGAGCATAGTTTCGGCTGTCACACTGAGAACACGTGCTACTAAAAAAAACCCACAGTGTGAGGACACGTGCATGACATTCAATATGGATTAGAGAATTTGAATGTCATATCTAAAAACAATCTGTTTAAAGGATTTCGTCTGGTGAATATTAAATATTATTAAATATTGTACCACCAGTTGTTAAAATTCACCATATTCCATCCTTACAAAGGGATTGTAAAGTATCTTTGAATGAATTTGCACACTTGGAAGACTGTTGCTTCTTCACATATGGTTTGTGTCCCCTGACACTCATAACCACCCTCGAATATTAAGCAGCGACAGATTCCGATTGAGCAGCTGTTTTGCACCACCTAATCCTGAGCTGAAGCAGACATTAGCAGAGTTGTTGCCTGACTGACTGCCCACATTCACATGTTGTGTGGGTGAATGTTTGCAGCACTTTTTCACATCAGAAATTTTAGTACATTGTGTTAGGAAAAGTAGAAGCCATTAATGATGCCTCAGTAACGTTAAGTGTCTTTACATGTATGCTTTTTCTGCTGTGAAAAACCTTTAACCACATATTAAGTATAAACTGCAGTGTCTCATTGCTTGTGCACACATACTACTGCTTTGTTTGTTTGCATCATTAATAAGCCATAAGTACTGCTCTATTTTGAATTGAGCTGCTAAGCTCCTCCCCTCTACTCCTATTTTCTTTTTCCATATTTTTTTCAGGTCAGCTCTTATCAACTAGTCTTGTCTTTCTTCTCCTTCTGTTCATCTCTCATGTCTTTTCCAGCGACAAATTACATAGCTATGTGGCTCGTTACATAATAATATTTTTTTTAATAGGCGGAAATGTTTTGGAGGGGGATCGAGGGTGGGGGAGGAATGCAAGGCATTGAGATGAAATGGAATGAAAGGAAATAAGGGGGCGGGGCAGGGGGGGCTACATTCTTCGATTTTTGTTTTTCTCCTCTAAACTTCTAGGCCATCCTCACAGGCCTTTTCCTGTGTCTGTGAACTGGCTAAGCATATTAACGTCTGAGAAAACATACATGATAGTGTTTATGTTGTGATGAGGCCAGCAATAGAATAGAATAGAATAGAATAGAATAATCCTTTAATTGTCCCACAAGGGGAAATTTGGTTACATATGGTTACTATAAACAGAGTACTGTACAGTTATTAAATTAAATAAAAATAACTACAGATAAGAGGCAAACCAGGTTGCAGTGCGAATCGGTTGATTAAATTATTGCAGTTACAGCGCAGGTGTAAACATCTGTGATTGTTGGGAGCACTTTTGATTGTACAGTCTGACAGCTGCAGGGAGGAAGGACCTGCAGAAACGCAAGACGTGACTTGGATGCAGTGTGGCTTGTGTTTGTGATGTTAGGGTAGACAAAAAAGGCTCTCCTCAGCTAGCACTGTAATAATGACTGTAAGAAAGGCGTCTCTCGGCTTAAATGTTGTGGTGCATTTGTTGTGTCTGCTAAGCAGTTTTTTGCATGATGGAACAGGACAGAATTATTTTCTTTTACAGCCCTCAATGCAAATATGAGGCATGGACGCCTCTCTCCCCATGTCCCATCTGCACTGCACTCCAAAATATCTCCCATGTGGCTTAGATTTGAAGGGTCTTGCACTGCAGTGTGTCTCAGAAATGGGTTAAAATGATAATTAAAATTCCCAAATCACCATAGTGCAGGGAAAAACAGTGTTTGTTTGTGCTTGTTCTGTCAATGTGTCACAGCAGGTTGTGTGTCTCCATCTAGTTTGTAGGCTGGTGATTATGCGTTTGGATAACTCGGCGGCCTGCGGCCTGCGACCATTATGACAGGGGTGCAAATGTGGCCTGGATATTTTCAACTGAGAGAGAAAAGGAGCGAGATGGGAGAGAGCCCATCCAGATTGCAAATAGCTTGAATTCTTGCTTCCTGAGCTGAGGAATGTGAGCAACGAACATCTGTCGCCATGACAGCCAGGGTCACCAGGCCCGCCTCTGCTTAACGCACACACTCACACATACACAAACACAGAGCATTGTTAAACAGAGGAATATCCAAAAAAGCAGAGTACTGCTGTATTGAGGGTTCAGCATATCCCACTTTCTCTGTCTCACAGCTGTTTAAGTTTCAATTATTGTTGTATTCAATATTTTTGGCTTATTAAAAAAACTGTTTTACATGATTTAGAAGCTACATTTTTTTGAAGAAATGGAGATGACTGTGGATAAGGAAACACCTTTAATGGGTTTCACCACTTATCATTCTGAATGTTATTCTTTTCCTTCATCTGTTCATCCATCCGGTTGTGCTTATCAGGGTTGTGGCGAGGCTGGAGGCTGGAGGTGAGAGGCGGAGTACAACCTGGACGGGTCTCAAATCTTATACAGGACAAACATAGAGACACAGACGACCATTCACACCTAAGAGCAATTTAGAGTCACGCATTAACCTCACCCCACTTAGTGCATCTCTTTGTGGGAGGATGCCGTACCTGTAGAGAACCCACGCAAACATGGAGAGAACTTGCAAACTCCACTCAGAAAGGCCCCGCCCAGATGGTGGAGTCGAACTCTTTCTTGCTGTGAGGAAACAGCACTAACCGCACAATAAATATTATCAAGCTTTTTAAACTTTTCATGGCCAAGATTTACAAAAAAAATTTTTTTAATTCAATTTGACCCCAAATGAGTGAGTAAAAACTCAGCAGGAAGATATTTACAGAAGTCAAACACTGTTTTCCCAAACACTTCTATATAGGCTGGAAATGTTTTTACAACCGCAGCTATCACCATCTGGTGGCCTTCATATTAAATAGCTCTCTTCCCCAGCATGTCTTTTGTCCTGTCTCCCTCCCCTCACCCCCAACTGGTCGCGACAGATAGCTGACCCTCCCTGAGCCTGGCTCTGCTGGAGGTTTCTTCCTGTTAAAAGGGAGTTTTTCCTTCTTAATGTCGCTAAGTGCTTGTTCATAGGAGGTGCTCTGATTGTAGGGGTGTTGTCTGTATTACTGTTAGATCTTTATCCTACAATATAAAGCACCCAGGATACTGTTGTTGTGATTTGGCACTTTATAAAAAAAAAAGAAATAAATTGAAAGCAGGTTTAAGGCACTTACGCTTTAGCCTTACTTTTCCAATCCAGAAGCTTCATCCATGTTTTATCATGTGCACGGTCCTGTGTAGAAATAAGCTGAATGCATTGGAGACCTTTGAAGAGCAGCTGCCATCTCCATGTCATCTGACTGTTCACCGTATTTAAGTGCAGCTGTTTAAAACGCCTAAAAGGCATTGGGTCATTTCTTCTAGGTTGATTTGAGAATATCCCAAACTTTACTACCACTGAACTTGTCTGAGGTTTTCTAAAATGTTGGAAACCCCACACCTTCCCTGGTTGTAAGAAAGGGAACATGTTCTGCATGTTCTGTAACTAATGATAATGCATACGCACCCACTCAAGGAAAGAGGCAAACACTCAACATTTTGATTTCTATATCTCTTTTCCACTTGTCACTCCATAATTGTGTCCATTTCTGTGCCTATAACTAAGAGAAATACTAACTTTATCTCCTTCCTGGAGAGAAAAAGAGAATGTTTAAAGAAAAAGTCCTACATGAGAAAAGTGCGCAAGGTAGAAAGACTGAAGGGAGAAGGGTAAAAAGTGACATTACTGGGCGGCTCTGGCAGCCAACACTCTCTGCTGGCTATGCAGGAATGTAACACACACACACACATACACAGGAAACAAAGTATAAACATTGGTGTGTGTGTGTGTGTGGTCAGTTTTAAGCTAAGGCACGTAAAGTTATGTGCATGCAAAGGGAGGAGACACAGAAAAGGAGGTTTGTGCACGTTGCATCCAGTAGTGTTATTTATACACACATATACAGAGATGAATGCCGTACACAAACACACAATACTGTGGGCACAGAAAGTGTGTCGCCTTGGCATTTCCTGGCTTTCAAAGACATCCGTGCCCACAGTTGCTGCATGGTCCCATTTTTAAGCCATTTAGTATGTTTGATTTAGGTTACTCCTGACAAATAAAGGCAGCCAGTCTTTCTGAGAAACCGCAGAAAGTAGGGTCACAAAATGGCTCCTCGGGGATAAAACTTTTCTCATCTGCTCATTTCCTTCCTTCCATTCAGACAAAGCCGTATTTTGTTGCTTCTGATGTTCGATTACACGCTTTTCCTTTGTTTTATGTTCTGAGAAAACGCCTCCAGTGTTCCCTTAATGTGTTTAGTGTCAGTGACAACCATGGCAAGTCTGAGTCTGAGTGTTACATATAGATAGATTATATAGCATGTTTCAAACAAGGACAGCATTCAAAGGACTTTAGATGAGATGTACATTTCGAACAATATTTAAAACAAATTATTAATAACAAAGAAAATTGAGGGTGGTCGGATTAAGCATATGTTAAAATGACAGCAGAGTTATTTAAATACGACGATGACTCGTGATTGGCTAAAGGCTTAAATGACAAATTGTCACAACATCATATATTCAAAAACCAACTTTACATCCATGGCGCAGT
This sequence comes from Pundamilia nyererei, assembly GCF_000239375.1. Taxonomy (NCBI): domain Eukaryota; kingdom Metazoa; phylum Chordata; class Actinopteri; order Cichliformes; family Cichlidae; genus Pundamilia; species Pundamilia nyererei. The sequence continues at coordinate 976,675 of NW_005187558.1, forward strand.
CTTTTAGTTGAGTCGTTCAGCATTGTGTCATTTCAACCAAAGGAAGTATTTCATTAGCCTTTATCATCAGGTGTAAAGGGGAGAAGACGCACTTGCTGTTCCTTCATGTTGTCAGTAGGGGCGCCTGCTCTGCTCTGAGACGTCTGACTTCACATGTCTTTGCACTGAGATCATATGTCATTTGAGGGGACTTTAGTCATCTAGGTGTGGATTGCTCTCTCGGAGAAGGAAGGAGAAATTTTTGTTTTCTCAGATTTTCTCAGATTTTTGTCCCACTTGTTTGCATATTTACGGTTATGAAGGCCATGTTAAGTTCACGACGATAAATCATCATCATCTTTTACGTTGAAAGCTGTCATCAGGAGGGATTTTAAAAAACCCTGATGTTACCCTGCAATCAACAAGTAAATAACTGAGACGTTATAAATGTAGGGATTTGCTTGTTGAAATGCTGCTACTGATGATGATCTTGTGGTATCATTGGTTTCTTTAAAATTACATATTGAGGTGCAGAGGATTTGTGTTTCCAAACCGGGCGTAGCGTGAGCGACATTGGGATGATACTATTCAAGCCCTGCTGGGGTTAACTGAAGCCGATTAAACAAACAAGATAATAACTGTATAATGGGCAACCTCTGACTGAAAAAGCAGTGTATCAGTAACAGATATCGTGTTTAACAAGTGGGTTGGGTGCTTGCATGTGTGCACATTTAATCACTCTAGATTGTATCAGCTTTTCGAGTAATTGCTTTACTGGAATTTTAGGTCATTTTTTCTGCATGACAAATGAAATCATGACTGTTCAGAAATGCAAGACTTACATTAGAAACCTAAGCAAAGAAAGGCACTAATTTTTTCCCCACTACTTTCACATCTTTTCTTTATCTCCATCCTCCTTGGCATAGATAATTATGGAGAAACATTCTACCACTTCTTGAGATAATTGGTTTTTTTGTCTTTGCTGGAGAGTTATCTTGCTTCACCTATCTGTTTTTAATACTGCAGAGCTATTATAATCATTGAACATTGGGTTTAGGTCAGTTCAGTTAATCTTTTTTCCATCTTGCGAGGTGCTGCGAGTGTCCTTAGGCTCATTGTCATGTTGGATCTTTTGCCAGGCTACTGGTCAGTGTTCTTGTACATCCTCAGGTATTCACAGTGCCATTTACAGATGTAAAAAA
>NW_005187558.1:978424-1007777 GCF_000239375.1 Pundamilia nyererei
GTCTGAGCAGAGAACCATTTAAGAAGTCCCGCTTGAATGTAATAGAAGAACCAAGAGAATGATTGGCATTGTTACCATAGACTGGAGCAGAATTCTCTGCTTGTTCCCTCCTCCGCATTTTTCCTGCAGTGTCTCAATTGTAAATTACACGGCAACTGATGAATAGAAAATGCCAAAGTGGTTAACCAGCATTTTTCACATTGGTGACCTACATACCGTTGGCTTTTATAGCGACCCACCTGTCTGAGCACACGTCTCCAGGCCTGGGATTAACTCTGCGCGCCCCACCTGTGAGGAAGGGAGAAAAGCCAGGAAAAAAAGGTTTTAAATGAAAAAGGTGACATATGTCATAACAGCCAGTCTTATTCAAATGTAATTTTTAAACCAACGGAAATAAACCAAACCTGGGTGGGAAGACCAAACGAACTCTAAGATGTAAAATATGACGTTGTGGTATAAAATAGCGGTAAGAGATGTAAGGGTTATTCAGCTGGTTTGAAATGAAACTGAGGCATACATAAACTGTATTAGAAGACATTCTTACTGGTCATTCCCAGTGAAGCTGCTCTGTTAGTGCCTCTGAACACAGGACCACACCCTGCTGCACTGCGACTATGAATCATACACATAAAAAAATTTCCCCAAATACAAATGATCATGCAGCAGAAGGATAAATGTCCAAGTTGAAAGAGTTTTCTTTGAATATGGCAAAGTGTATATTCACTAACAGTCTTTTCATTTCTAAAAATTCAGTTTGTGTGTGTGTCTGTGTGTGTGTGAGAAACTGTGTTTGCTTTAAATCTGTCTCACTGCAAAATACAAAAACCAGTAACTAATTTGTGAGGGACTTTAAGCCCCCTACTGTTTTTGCATGTTGTCTGGCAGAGGAAATCACTGGTATGTGACCCTAAGTGGAAAGGATGCAGGTGCTTGAGCACCTACTAGGACTGTTGTGTTTTGTGTGCATGCGTGTGTGTGTGTGCGTGTGTGTGTGTGTGTGCGCGCGTTTTTAATGTTTGCATGTCTGCTTTCTTCACAGGAGATGGCGATACGGGCGCTGAAGCAGACGGGCAGCAGGAACATTGAAGCAGCTTTAGAGTACATCAGCAAGATGAGTTACCTCGACCCTCGGAATGAGCTCATCGTACGTGTCATCAAGCAAACTTCCCCAGGTATGAATACAGCCTCATGTCAGCAAATTGACTTGGCTAGTAGATTTTAGTTTCTCTTCACTACATGTATTTAAACGATAACAAAAAGTTCCTCCTGCACCTTCTAGGAAAAGCTGGCATGCCAAATTCAATGGACCACCGGCCTGCATTGGAGGCTTCAGGTGAAGCAGGTGCCATGCCTCCGTATCATCAACTGGGGAATTCTATGTATGACGGAGCAAAAGGTTATGCCCCTGAGGGTGAGATGCCCAGACCATATATGAATGCTCCACCTGTTATGAACTACATGATGCCCCCATCTGGTGCAGCACAGGTCACTGGAATGGGAAACCCATTGGGTCGGCCTCCCAGTATGGGTACCTATCCATCTGTTATGGCCACCCAGAGCAACCCAGGCAACACTATGTACCCCCCAGGGGCACAGCAGAAGGGCTACCCTGGCAGTATGGAGCAGCATGGGCCTATGATGAGCTACAATGTCCCTGGCCAGCCTTTACAGCTCCAGCCACAACCACCAGGTGGCCCTGTCCCAGGCCCACACTATGACTACAGCCATGCCAGGACACACATGATGGAGTCTGCAGGCTATGGAGTCAAGAGGACCCCTTCCTTCCAAAACAAGATGCCACCGCCCCCCATGTCACCCACAGATAATTATGTCAATATGCAAGGGAAAGGAGGCATGGGTCAGAATGGGCCAGCGGGAGGAGGTGGAGGATATCCTGCTAACCTGTACCTCGCCCCTCACTCTCACCCTCGACAGGCCAGCCCCACCTCACACCAAGTCCACATGATGTCCCGTTCCCCAGGTGCTGTGGCCATGGTCCCTGACTTCTCAGATCTGCCCCAGGGCTTGATGACACCTTCTAGGGCCAGCCTCAACTTGGACCTCTATGAGCACCCCTGGGCAGGGCCGCCAGGTCCTGAAGGGGCCCCTCAGTCCAGACAGCCACAGCCCCAGGGCCCATTCAGAGGTGAAGTGCGTGTCCCCAGCAGAACTAACTCCTTTAACAGTCGCTCTGCAGGCCCAAATGCTGTCCGGCCTGGGATGGCTGCACCACCTGCTAATGGGAAACAGGAGCCTTCTTTGGGCCCCCCTAATACCATCACAGCTGTAACATCCCCACCCATCCAACAGCCTGTCAAGAGTATCCGTGTAATGAGGCCAGAACCTAAGACAGCTGTGGGACCATGTCACCCTGGCTGGATGACTGCTCAGGCCCAGGATGCATCAGAGCCTCTGCCCTACATGCCAGAAGAAACATACCCGCTCGAGCCTGCTCAGGAGCCACGCTGTCCACCACCACCCTACCCCAAAAACCTCCTAATGTCTGGGGCGGCAGGTGAGACAGGGGCCCTGGAAGGAGCTGCAGGTGTGTGTGGAGCTCAGGACCTCAACAACCCTGCTGCAAGAAGTACTCACAGTGGCAGCGGAGGGAGTGGAAAGGCTGAGGAGAGCCAGCCAGTGAAAGAGAAGACAAAGATGGGGAAGGGAGAAAAAACAGTGAAAGACAAGAAGCAGATCCAGACATCCCCTGTTCCCGTGAGGAAAAATGGACAAGATGAGGAAAAGAGGGAGTCACGTATCAAAAGCTACTCACCTTTTGCCTTCAAGTTCTACATGGAGCAGCACATAGAGAATGTGATGAAGACCTACCACCAGAAACTCAACCGCAGGCTTCAGCTGGAACAGGAGATGTCCAAGGTAAGACAAGATGAACATTTTTCATCCTGCACTGCATTAGATAAGTAAAATGCAGAATGTATATAATAGAAGCAAATGATTTACTGTGAAGATTAGGCTGTCTTGAACAATCTCTGAGTATTTACAAATTCATTTCAAAGTATATTTAAAGAAACCTAAGCTGATGATAAAAAAAATCATAAAAAAGCCCATCAGTGTGGTTTGGGAAATGCTCAGGATTCAAGATTGAAGAAAAATTTTAATGCCTAAAAAATGACCTGTAAAGCCTTCAGGTTTTTAGGTGAGAACTATGATGGGCACAGAGAAGTGACGTACAAGAGCTTGTCATGCCAACAATTCTCCCTCAAGACTTTGCTGTAGACAGTAAGATCTTTGTCTCAAAATGACTTCACATTTGTGTTTGATGTGTTTGTCCTGAATCAGAACTTTGGCCTCTGCATTTAAAATGTATTTATTTTTTTGTTGCTGTGACCTAAAGGCATTCTTAGAATAGAAAAAAACACCACAGCCAGACCCAGACAGTTAAGTCATGTAATGAGTTAAACAAGCAGTAAAGGTCAAGTCACTGAATTCAGCTCAAGCCTCATTCCTTGGTCATTATTAGTCAGTGTTGAAAAATGATCTCATCCTTAAACTATTTCAAAGGCTGCTTTTTAAGAGGTTGCATAGCCGTTATGTCCTCCCTTTACTGATCCTCTTCAACCTCTCTTCTTCTTCCTGTCCAGGCCGGCCTTTCCGAAGCAGAGCAAGAACAAATGAGGAAGATGCTGTACCAGAAAGAGTCCAACTATAACAGGCTACGCCGTGCCAAAATGGACAAGTCCATGTTTGTCAAAATCAAGACGCTGGGCATAGGTGCTTTTGGCGAAGTATGTCTTACACGTAAAGTCGACACTGGTGCACTTTATGCCATGAAAACACTGCGCAAGAAAGATGTCCTTAATCGTAACCAGGTGAGTTTATGCATTTTTACTACACTCCTTTTGCCTTTTCAGTTCTGGCCTGTGCATTTTCACCAGGTGTATAAAAGTATTCACACATTTTTTTCTATGTTTGTAGAACAGCGCTTCAACACATTTGTGTCTTTGTGGACACTACTGATTGTGATAAGATGTTATGCAACAGGCTAAATCAGGATTATCGTTACGCAGGTGGCTCACGTGAAGGCAGAGCGCGATATCCTGGCGGAAGCGGACAACGAGTGGGTGGTGCGTCTCTACTACTCCTTCCAAGACCGTGACAGCCTCTACTTCGTCATGGACTACATCCCCGGCGGAGACATGATGAGCTTGCTCATCCGAATGGGGGTCTTTCCCGAACTTCTGGCACGCTTCTATGTGGCAGAGCTGACACTAGCCATCGAGAGCGTACACAAGATGGGCTTTATTCACCGTGACATCAAGCCAGACAACATCCTCATTGACCTGGATGGACATATCAAGCTGACAGATTTTGGTTTGTGCACAGGCTTCCGCTGGACACACAACTCCAAGTACTACCAGAAGGGTGAGACACTTTTATCTGAATATACAGACATACAAATACATGCTCCCTCAACTACGAAGACACCGTGTGTGGATTTAGTGTGTTGATGTTTGTGACATGCGCAAATACAAACATGCACACAATTTCCGTTGGACTCTTGTACAACTCATGCTTGGTGATTTCTAATAGAGAGAGTTCAGGTTTTGATTGTGTTTTCTCAAACATTGTGTTCAGGGGAAAATTAAATGAACATGTAGGTGCATTCAGACTTTACAGGTACCAAATTTGAGCAGTTGCCAAGAGTACTGTCAGTTGTCCAGGTTGTTAAATTTGAATTTCACCAGGCAATGTGGTATGTGGTCCTTCTCTTTGTGGGGTTTTAAAACATCTGCTCTCACCTTCTGTCTTCAGGGAGCCACATTAGACAAGACAGCATGGAGCCCAGTGATTTCTGGGACGATGTATCCAACTGCCGGTGTGGCGACCGGCTGATGACACTGGAGCAACGCGCCAACCGACAGCACCAACGCTGCTTGGCACACTCCCTGGTGGGGACGCCCAACTACATCGCCCCCGAGGTGCTCCTGCGCAAAGGTGTGTGAGAATAAAAAGCATAATTACTGCACAGTATCTGATGACTGACACACCTTTGATTGTACTGGATGTTGTGTTCTAAGAAAGCATTTAGACAGTTGACCTGATGTGCGTGTTGTGTGCAGGTTACACACAGCTGTGTGACTGGTGGAGTGTGGGAGTGATCCTGTTTGAGATGCTGGTGGGACAGCCGCCTTTCCTTGCCCCCACGCCCACTGAGACTCAGATTAAGGTCAGTGAAGAGGGAGGATGTCCCTGCTTTTATTTTGAATTTTAATTGGTGACCTAATGAGTCAGTGACCGGATCAGATCAGCTGCAGCAGACCAGGACAGTTAAACAGTGGCAGATTGCATTTGCTGTCCTTTAGACGTCAAATTAGGAGCTCTTCATTTCCTCCTTCTGTTCACTTTGCTTGACTCGGTAAGAGCAATTAAATTCAATGGCACAAAAAAATGACACAAAGACAAGTGGATGAAAATGCAGCCTAAACCATGAGTAGGAAATTCTGTGAACAATAGAGAAGAAGAATGAGATAGCATGGAATTACAGTCAACTTAGGTGACAGCAGCTGGAATCCAATTAAAAGTACATCCAGTAAATGAGCAGTCATTGAGTCTATTGCAGTACGGCCCACTGTATATTTACAGCTGCACAGATGTTTTTGGAAACACAATAATCTGGCTGTAAACAATTTCACTATGAGGTTTATGCTATAGCTTTTCATGAGGTTCATCTGTTTTTCCACAATCTTATATACCTTTGATTGTATTGTGGAAAAACACAATACAACGTGTTGTGTTTTTCTCAGCTACTGTTCTCAGCTCCAGAACAGTAGCTGAGTGGACCTTGTAGAGACGTTGTCTTACTCAGATCCTGTTGTCAGTGTAGATATTGACTTTAAAGCTGAAGTCAAAACTGTTGCATTGAATTTCTCCAATTATTAAGTATGTATACAAGAGCTGGGTCATATTTTACTGTTGATTTAACTTCATGCATTGTCTCGCGGCTCTGCAGGTCATTAACTGGGAGAGCACGCTGCAGGTGCCCGCCCAGGTCAAACTGAGCCCAGAGGCTGTCGATATCATCGGTCGCCTGTGTTGCTCTGCAGAGGATCGCCTGGGTGCCAATGGCGCTGGTGAGATCAAGGCTCACCCCTTCTTCTCCCAGGTGGATTTCTCTAGCAATCTGCGGCAGCAGCCGGCCCCCTACCGGCCCAAGATCGCCCACCCAATGGACACATCCAACTTTGACCCAGTGGAGGAGGAGGGTGGTCCCGGTGCATGGAGTGACAGCGGGGACAGCACCCGGGCTTTGGATGCTCTCTGCTCCCCTCATGGGAAGCACCCAGAGCACGCCTTCTATGAGTTTACCTTCCGCAGGTTCTTTGACGATAACGGCTGCCCCTTCCGCTACCCTAAACCGCTCGAGACAAGCGAGGTGTCGCTAAGCATACCTGGAGCCATCGGAATGGGCCCAGACGAGGAGGAGGAACAAGAAGAAGAGGACGAGGATGAGGAAGATGAAGAGGAAGAAGGAGAGCAGGAGGAGGGGTGTGAGCCCGTGTATGTGTAGAGCTGCGTGCTGACAGTCTTCCTGAGTGGCTCGTGTCTCTTACCTGCCCTTGTCATTCAGCTCATGACCCTCCCACCTATCACTTCTCTTCTCATGTATATGTAGAGGTGTGCATGTGTCTCTGTGATTGTTGAACTGCAAGAACAGGGTAGATGAACACTGCCCCCTTGTGGAATGCATATATACAAAACATCCCCCTCATCTGGGACCAAGAAACGGCAGGTGTGAGCACCCACATCGAGGGTGAAGCGTAGGTGGTCAGGAGAGCAGGACTCAGACACTGTACTGGTCGAAAGGAGATTCTGGTTCTTCCAGGAGCCTCTTGTCCCATTCCTTCCACCTTTGGTCTTACGGACAATTAAAACACCTCCACAGTGACCTTCAGACACAGGATCTACTTCCTGTTCTAACTGAGCTGCTTTACACTCAAATATTTGACACAGCAATGTGAAGAGTGGAACCAGTTTACTTGTTGATTGCGCCTGTTTTCACAGCTGCTGCAAAATAAGCTACAAAGACACGCACGCACACACACACGCACACACAGCTCAGTAGTGTAGGGATGTTGGATTTCAGGTTGATTTCAGTGTCTATATTGAGGTTTCAAGAGGTTGGCTCACACTAGGTGGACAAAGAAATTCTTCCAGAGTCCTTTGACACACACTCAGCCACAAAAAAAGAGTTGCATTCTTGTGGTGTGAGAGAAAAATGTGTCCTTTTTTTTTTTTTTGCAGCAGTTTTCAGAATGTTATATATCCACACCTGCCTCATTTTGTGCCAACTTCAGCTCAGTGTAATGTTTTGGAGCCTGATGCTTTTTAACTCAGTTTTCTGTTAGAAATATTCTTGTGTTGTTAAAATGCTTCCAATCACAGAGTTTCTGTCCTAACTTGGCTCTAAATTGGACTCTAAAAGTCAAGCCAGGTTTAGTTTGCAGTAAATTCTTCTCTTGAGTTAGATCAGATGAAAGAAGCTCTTGTATTGAAATTATACTATCTGTTTACTGTGGGGCACGTTGCTAGCACTTCACATATTTTCTCAGTCTTCAAGAGAATTAAGAGAACCCCCCTGATCTATACAGGATCCGTTGGGTCAGATTAGGCTTAGTTAGTTGGGTTGGACTGAGAATCAAAGCTCCAAATACACACACATATTCACCAAGATGCACACTTGTACAGCTATTTAGCAAAGATCAGTCTGACAGTTGTAACTTTGTAAATTGTAACTTAACCAATCTCCTGTGATCTGGAGGATATCATGAAAGAAAAACAACAAAACAAAGCAACATGTCCTTACAACAGCCAAACATGTGATAGTATGACTATGTGCAATACAAAAAAACATTATATATAGTTTTCTAAACACTTACTATCCTTTTAAAAATTTAGTTCTGAAATGTACAAATATATTGGTTTATATAAATATATATATATATATATATATTCTCTTTTCAGTTACATCATGCTGCTTATTATTGTGTTTAATATTATTTACATTATTATTATAATTGTTATTACATGTTTTGTTTTTTTTGTGGTTGTGGTGAAAGAAGTGTCGACTTAAGTGTGTCTGGGGTTTGAAAGTAACGAGCTGAGTGCCTTTCTAACTGAATATCAGAGTGCGTGACGCCACTCGACGACGAGCGTGGGGGTGTGGATGATTCGAAGGTAGGCTCTTCTCCTGCTGCAGCCAGGCTGGCCCTGAGTGTAGAGGAGAGGAGTCAGAAGTGTTTCTGTTTCAGAGAGAGAGATGGAATCGAGTTAGGAGATGAAGAGCAGGGAGGAAAGTTGGCTTCGGGAAATTCAGAGGAAAAAAAGAATATGAATATGAATAGCTTTCTCTATTTGCAACTTCAACAAAGAGTTAGTGTTTTGGTACACGTTCTTTTATTTATCCAAAATGACCACAAGTTCAAGTGTTTGTGTGTATAACTCTGTACTTTTTACTACAGACCAGTGACATGTTGTGTGTTGGACTGCTGCTCATCAGATGACGCTAACATCCAGTACATTCTTGCTTACAGACAATCAGCCAGCAATTCTGCCGAATTGAACTGTTTGGTAAATTAATCCCAAACTTTCCAGGAGTATTCTAAATTTCTCTCGATGACTGGGGACGCTGAAGAGGTCACAGCTTTCGAGCGATTCTGTGTGGATAAGATTTGTTACAGTTGATTTTTGTTGTTTTGCATTTTTCCCCTGTAAACGTGCCTTAACTAACACGAGCAACACAATGTTAAACGACTGCCTTCTTACTTTGGTCATAATTTTCAGAGACTTCTTATACCTGTTGTTATTCTTGATTGGGGGAAGGCAACAGAGCGTGCTCTATTTCACATCAGCGCTTGCTGTGCTTACACACGACAGTCACTCTTTAATTTAGAATGAGCAGATCAGATTTTCAACTAAAAGTCAACAATCAACAGTGCAATATTACTGCAATATTATTAAAAAATTGAAAAATAGCAGGAATGCTGTTTTGCTAATCTAGAGCTTTGTTTATTGTAGATTTTATTTATTAATTTTTTTTAATGAATCAAATTTTAAATTGGAGTGCACGGATGGGTCAAGACCGTCTTTAACCATGATTTAAAAAAAACATACAAAGATGACAATTACAAAGTTATTTACAACATGATCATACGCACAGTTTTGACATGTTAAGAATATTACAGTAATGGTCAATACACAGCATTCAGATAGCTTTTTTTCAGTTATTATTTTTGTGCAACTGTTTTAGTTGCTATGCATTGTTTTAGGAAAGGGAAACAGGGTTTTCACCACTGTACAGTGTTACATCTCAGGTGTTGTTTAAACTTCGGAAGCTGCTCCTTGGTTGTTTTTTTTTGTTTTTCTTTCTCCAGACCGAAGTGGATAGTTCAAAGTTCAAATTTCACATCAGATTTAATCATCTGTTGCATTGTTCAAAACATAGTTTAGCTATTTGTTATGACTGTGTCCAGTGGTGGTTTAAGGTAGAGTAGCAGCATTGTGTGTGTAAACACAGCCAAAGTTTTGTCTGCGAGCTGATAAAATGTGATCCATCACAGATGATGTGGTGATGCATCGCCTCACTGAGATTGTCACTGCTCTGTTGCTGTTTCCCCCTTCATTTTGTTCTCTCTCAGCTGGTCCAGACATCTAACACTTCTCTAAATATCATTGACTGGATTGCCAATCCACACTGACCAGGATGAACTGCTCCTTTAACAAAAAAGATAAAACAAAACAAAAAAAGCTTTATAATTACAGCCATGGCTCTCTGCTGAGTGTGTGAGTGCCACAAAGTGTGTGAGGTGTTTCTTGGATATGTTTTGTTTTTAAGGTTTGAGAGTAGTGACTGACAATCTTTGACTGACTTTATGTCCTCTGTTCTGATTTCTTCTCAAGACTTACTCATGTATCCTTTACATTTTGTGTTTTTACTCTACAAAGTCTTTGCTTGTCTTTAATGTGTGATAAAATTCTGTTACTCTTGAATTTATATTTATACAGATATACATATTTTTTGGAACCTTTCCCCCTTTTCCCCTCCCCCGAGTTCCCCTGTGCTAATGTTAAAACATGTCTACACAGTATTATAGATGATGTAATTTGGACAGCTCTCTCTTTTTTTACATTTATGTATGAACTGAGAATTTGTAAATTCTTTCACTGTCCTTGTGTGTAAAATATATGTATAAATTAAATTAACCAGCTTGGATTCTCGTGAATTACTTTATAAAAGGAACATGACACAGAAGTTCCATACTGATTACAGTTTGTTGTTACAAAGAACAGGAGTATTTAGCTTCATGGCCACATATGGGCGAATTTGATCTCAAGAAATATGACAGAAATGTAACCGTTATTGCAATAGTAAAGAACAAAAAACTTATTAGTAACTTATAAGTATACGTGTGTACGTTTAAACAAATGTTGATTTAAATTAAAAAAAAAACTAATCCAAGAATAACATTCATTTTCAGGTCGATTGTGGATGTATCTACTTCTAATCCATTCCCAACAACAACAACAACAACACCAATAATAATGATGATGATGATAATAACTGAATATGTTGCTGGCTGCACGAGCCGTCACAGTGGCAACCACAAACTTGTTGTGGTTACACAACCCGCCGTGTGCACGCGACGGGTAACCAGCGCAGTAATCCCACAATGCAGAGCGCATGGCGCGTCATTGGAGAGGGACGATGATGGCGGCGGTCGGTGCACCAGAAGTGATCACACAGCTGGAAAGCGCTGCCAAAGTTTTAATGGTGAGACATTCACTGCCGGTCTGCGGCCCTGAGAAGGACGGTGAACGTATCTTAACTCAGTCTTGGGTGGAGTTAGGCGGTTGGGGGCTCCGGCGGGGGTCATTTTGGTCCCGGTCGTTGTTGTTTAATGTGTTCAGTTTTTACCGGAGAATGTGAGCGATGCGTGGCGCAGCGCCTGGGTTGTCTCCATCCCGCAGAGAGAAAAAAATAATCCGCTCTTTCTCCAAACATTTCTCCCGCTGTTCCCTGTCGTTCCTATCACACGGCACCATCACCTTAAAATATTTCTCCGTGTTTGGACGCTTTCCAATGTGGCTCAGTTTTCCACAAACTTCAGCGGTTCGTGTCGGTGCCCTTTCAGCCGTTACATCAAGTTTTTTTTGTACTCTGAGCATCTCGGTGCGGTGTACTCAATATCACTGTTGCTAGCTTATCCCGTGCTTCCTCCAACACTCGCTCGCATCAAGTGTTTGACCCTCTGCCCTCCTCTCGTAACAGCTCCCGTTGCTACAAATTAGGCTGAATACTTCAGCTAAGAGCAAGTGGCTAACCATGTGCATGTCATGAGTCTGAGTGCTAGCCGCAGTCTGCTCGTACTTTCTGCCATCTTGTTAGGGTTTAAAACTAAAATCACCCTTTCTGATGTCATGCACAGTTAGGAGAACAATGTGTTCTAGCAAACGCACAAGTCCTAAATGTTCATATTTCAGTCAGCAGCAGGTGTCTTCGTGATGTCTGCTTATCAAGCTCCTCTTGTTTTATGGATTCATGTACACACACACACACACACACACACGAGTCACTTGGCTAAGTACACGTTGCTAGTACCGAGTTGGACTCTCGTTATGCCTTAAGAACTTTTAATTATTCATGGAAACCTTCAGCAAGGTGCTGGAATAATTTCCTTTGGTAAATGTTGATACAAGGAACGACAGATCCATGCTTTCAAATTCTGACCGTACCATCCGAATGTCACAGCAGACTTTTGTTTTCCAATTCTGCTGCTGCTGCTGCTGCTGCTGTAGTCCATCTCCTTCAGGGTTTGGTGTGATGTGCATTCAGAGACCTCATTATGAGTTATTGTGACTCTGCTCGACTTCCCTACTCTGACCTCTGACAACAACAAGGCATTTTCATCCAGAGAACTGGGGCTCACTGGATGTTTTGTCTTTTCCGGATCATTCTCTGTGAAACCTAAAGATGGCTGTGTGGGGAAAATGGCAGTAAATCAGCAGTTTCTGAAATACTCAGACCGGCCTGTCTGGCGCCAACAACCATATAACATTCAAAGTAATTTAAATCACCTTTTTTCCCGTCTGATGCATTGTTTCAACTTTAGCAGGTCCTGTTGACCATGGCCTAAGTGCAGTGAGTTGCTGCCAAGTTGTTGGCTGATTAGATATTCAGTTTTCCCTAATAGAGTGACTGTCTATATTAACCCAGTGTGTGACAGTATGTTAACATTATGCTTATCAGGTTAATTTTTTTGGGACGAGTGCACTCTAGAATAGGAGTGTCATACATGCAGCCAGGGGAACCAGCCCACCGAGTGATCCATGTAGGTCCAATGGATGGCTTTTCTAAATGTGTGCAATGATGCAGCAGTATCTTTGGTTTTTCATTTAAATACAATACTACACCTTGTGAGGTGATGGTAACATTACTACGCAGTGAAACTCAAAAGTAAAATGTTTTGACCCAAAGAATAAAATTCTATTAAGATCCTAGAAAATAATTTTGTTTTGTTTTTAGTTACAAAAGCTGAATATGAAGGTTTTGCCCTTTAAAAAAAAAAAAACAATTTTTTAAAATGAATGGCAAGTCTAACACTCGTATCCTAGAAAGCAGAGCCCAGCTGATACTGGGTTTTGTTTTTGTTTTTTTGTCTAAATGTCAGGAGTGCGACCACACCTCATACCTTTCCGGTTCTATGACTAAATGCCGACATAATGTTTCTTGTCATTTTTGTGCCTCTCATTGATTCAGGCCTAAAATCAAAGCTTATTTCTCTTCTCTTTTAAAGATGTGTTGTTAGACTAATTGTGGATGTTGTCCCTGCTAATGAAGTGTATGTAATTTCACAAATTTGTTAGCAACTTCCGAGTTGGTTTGAATCCCCCAGTTGGCCGGGGTTTTCTGTGTGGACACTGGGTATTCCGGCTTCATCCCACAGGTCAAAGACATTCATGCGTGCATGATAGCATAACTGGTGATTCTAAATTGTCTGTAGGTGGAAATGTGAGCGTGAATGATCGCCTGTCTCTCTGCGGTAGACTGGCGACCTGTTTAGGGTGTACCGTGCCTTTCACCCTATAGCAGTTGAGATATGCTTAACATGAAGACACAGCTTGACCCCACAACAGTGGTTGTCTGTGATACTACTCTGCTACATATGCTGCTGAGAATATAAACAGTACATTTCTAACATAGTATGATCTTGATTCTTATTGCTCTGCGTTTTATTTACTGCGTGTCATTGTGGCAGCTTTATCTGTTTTACATTTATGTTTTACTATCAAGGGAGATGATAGATTGTATTATTTTTTTAGTGCATTGTCTGCCATCTGACCATGGTAGTTTATGCGGCTTAAAAAATGAAGTCTGTGTATGTGTACGCGTGTCTGCGCTCTCAGATAAAAAGGCCTTTCTTTCCTCTGCTGCCTTTCGCCGCAGAGCTGCTTTTACTGCAATTAGGTCTGGAATGTGACTTTCCTGCTGAGCTGTATCATGGCGAGCGTGCTCAATAGAAATTTCTGTGTTGCGCTATCTCACTTTTATTTCTGTGTATTTGGAGTAAGTTAGATTTTTCATTCTTATGAAGCTTTCTGTCGTTATTTTGTGTGCTTCTGTAAGGTACAAAAACAGTATTTGCTGCCAAGTTTTACGATAGTATTGATTTTTATAACGAGACATTTCCTCTGTACACTGTACATACTGTACTGTGTACTGTCTCCAATCTTAGTGATGCTTTCTGTCCTCGGGGCATTGCCATTGAGCTGAGCGAGTGGCTGCCAGTCAGGGCTCATCTTTCAGTTCTAATAGCACAGAAGCTGTTAGATGGTGGAATGGATTGACTGATTGATTACATTTAATAACAAAGAGAGAAACAAAAAAACACGACTCAATCCATTTGTGTAGTGTCCTGTCAAATATCTCAAATGTTTGCTATTAGCCATGTAAGTTCATACAGACTAGGATTTATTGATTTTAATATGAAAGTAAAATTAAAATTGGATAAAACAACACTTCACAAATACAAACAATAACATCAGGTAGAATACAGATAATCATTCTACCATATTCCCTTCAAAATGTTTATTTCTATTGCATATCTTAGTAGTTTAAAACAATTTGTTTGCCTTTTATTTTCCTGGGCAACAGAACTGTACTTAACACTTACTTATGCAAGTCTGTCTCTGAAATATTGCCTGAAATAAGGTCTGACCAACACTGCACAGTAACATAGCTGAACAACTTCTCCACCCCTCAGTGTCCTCACACTACTACTACACCCTATTCTGTTGTTTTCTAAGTGATGCAGCTGTCGCCTGTTTACAGCAGGTACTAAACAGCAACCAGGCAACTCACGGGGAACTCGTAAAACAATCCCAGACAAATTACACTGGCTCCCCATTCATTACATAATAAGATTTTATTGATTGCTTTTAAATAACTACATGGGGCGTCTCTCATTTGTATCGCAGAGCTCTTAACCCTTTAATCCTCAGTTTAAAAAAGGTTTTAGAAACCTCCCATACAGACCAGCTTTATTAGAACTAGTGTTGCAAATTTGCAAACCTGGTTTGAAAGCTGATGTAGAAGTAAATATACTTTTTATCAGCACTGTGCTAACAAGTTAAGCCATTCGAAAATTGCCATCTTCTGTTAAAGCTTTGAAAGTGGTATTTAATTCAAAGTCATTCAGTGGAGAAGAGTTGATGTCCTGTTTAGAAGCTGTGTGTAAGTGGTTCGACCTCACTTGCAGAAAACTGACTTTGTTTTGTGTTTTACAGGCACCGCCGTCTATGGTCAGCACAGAGCAGAGACAGCATGCTGAACATGTATTCCTCTCCTTCAGGAAGTCCAAGTCCCCCTTTGCCATTTGCAAGCACATCTTGGGTAAGCATTGTATTTAATATTTTAACTTGCATATTGTTTTATAAATATGAGTTTATCTTATAAAGGCTACTCAGTGTCTTCTCCCCTTCATGTTTTTTTTCCTGTCATAAACCTTCACCTGTGGTGTTTGTGGGTATGATCTAGACATTTTAGTGATGTGGTCTGTATGTGGAGTCTCATGTGTACAGAATATTATTATTGTTTGATCCGTGACTTATGTACTGTATGAAAACATGTGAGCTGTGCAGCTTTGAAAACAAAATATGAGTATTCATTGGCTTTTTGTTACAAACCCCATCGACAGAGATAGGTGGACATTGTGTTAACTGTACAGTTTTACTGATTTGAACCTCATGCTTGATTGCTAATGGTACAGAGTCCACTGTAAATTTCGTGGCAATAACAGGTTGAAAAAAGTGTCTGTGTTGTCTCATGTTAAAAGAAAACCCCACGTGTAACTGACTACCAGGTAGGGTTAAATGGTTACATAATTGCCTATAGAAAGTGTCTCTCACAAATATGAATGGAGAAAGTTCCCCATTGTGTGAGCAGCTGCATAGTTCAGCAATTAAAATGTACACGTTAAAAAAAATCTCGTCCTGAATAGACGCTGGGATGGCATTGCGTTGAAAGCAAACCTGATTTTGTGGTTAAAGATGACTGTGTGGGCTCAGGATGATGTCGGACAGCACTGTTCACCGATGCATCAGTAACGCAAGTTACATTTTTCATAATATTGGTGGACCTTTATCTATTAACATCCTCCTGAGCTCAGTACAAGGAGACTGGGCTAAAGATAAATTAAAAACTGAAATTTGAAACTTTCTGAAAATATTTGAGGCTAAAGAGGAGAAACTTGCATCTTGGTCACAGTCAGTCACATGGAAGCAACTTAGGCTACGTTCACACTGCAGGTCTTAATGCTCAATTCTGATTTTTTTTTATCAAATCCGATTTTTTTTGGCTGCTTGTTCACACTACAAATAAAATGTGACGGCAAACGCGCTCTAGTGTGAACGCTCAAAGCGGCTGCATGCGCAAAAGAAGACGTCACACACAACGCGCTCTGTTCAGACCCAGACCAGACAGTATTGTTTGACTGATGGCCTTAATATAAAGACTTGTTTCGGACTTTATGTTTCTCAGTTTTGCTTTAAGTTATAAAGTTATTTTGTTATTTACATTAGTGCTGCCACGATTAGTCGACTAGTCACGATTATGTCGACTATTAAACTCGTCGACGGCTAATTTAATAGTCGACGCATCGTTTGAAGCTTTGTAAGATCACAAAGGACGCAGGAATGAGTAGTAGGATTTAAGAGTGTAATAACGGACTAAAACAGAAGATGGCAGCACTGCATGTACAAGGATGCCAGCTGCCGTTAAACCCCGAAGAAGAAGAAGCTGTGTCCCAGAATTCATAGCGCAGCTGTCAACAATGGTGGCAGCTAGTTAGTTTTAACTTTACTCTTATTATTCTTTGTGGGTCACAAAATAAACGTTTAACATATTTTCAGGCGAGAATGTAGCTGTGTAAACCTCAAATATCTGCTCAGTTTATCAGGACACCGCATATTTTCAAAAGCGTTCCGACGTTTTCGGAGACGTCTGTTACCCACTAGCTCGTTAGCTAGGCGGGGGCAAGGCTAACTAGAGCCGTGAGAACACCGGACTCCCGGCAAATCGTTTTCAAACCCACCGCCGTCTTTCGCTAGTCAGGTTAAACATATATATAAGTCACTTAGATAACTTAAAAATGTTATTGTTTGGCTTTCTTTAGTATTTTATTTGTTCCTGAGTAAATCGGTTTGGCTGAGATGAAAGTTATAGTTTTTGCACAGCTAAAACTGTCAAGCAGACAGCTGATTATCAGAAGTGTGAGACGCTGGAGAATTTACTCCGGTGTCCTGTTATATTTTAGAAAGCAAGGAGTTTATTAAACTTCACCGAAACAATCTGCAAATTTCATTAAAAATTAATAAACTACCATCTTGTCTTTATTTTTAGTTAGCACAAACACTTCAAGCTGTAAGCTAATGATAGTTATATAAGACCAGATGCTGCTGGTGCAATAAGCTGTACGCTGTAAGTCCAATGGATGATGATCTGATTAGTCGACTAATCGCAAAAATAATCGGTGACTAGTCGACTATCAAAATAATCGTTTGTGGCAGCCCTAATTTACATATGACCTAATAATTATCCTTATGGCTGTTTTAGAGGAGCGGTGCTTCAAAGGATAGCTGCAGATTTCTGTCAGAATCTGCAGATTATACAGTACAAATAAAATGTTAATGTTTCTCCAACGTTGTCTTCCCAACAGTTTCACTGACATCTACACTGGATGGCCAGGAAGCGTTCACGATGTCTTCTCGGGCGCTTCTCCTGAGCTGATAATTGGCGTCTGTCTTGTGTCAGTGACGTAAAAGACGGATTTAATGCGACATGACATGAACTTTATAACTTAAAGCAAAATTGGGAAACGTAAAGTCCGAAACAAGTCTTTATACTAACGGCCAACAATACTGTCTGGTCTGGATCTAAACAGAGCGCGTTGTGTGTGACGTCTTCTTTTGTGCATGCGGGCCGCTTTGAGCGTTCACACTAGAGCGCGTTTGCTGTCGCATTTTATTTGTTGTGTGAACAAGCAGACAAAAAAATCGGAATTGAGCATTAAGACCTGCAGTGTGCACGTAGCCTTAGTGTATTTAGACATGGTCAAGATGACATGCTGAAGTTAACACCTGGCATCAAAATGGGGAAGAGAATTTGTAACTTTGATCATGACGTGATTGTTGGTGCCATCTGACATCTCTTTAAGGAAAGACTACTTATTTCAGCAAGACGATACCGAAACACATTATGAATGAAGCACACCACCGTGTTTTGTAGTGAGAGCCTGCTAGACTGGCATGTCCATACAGCCGTTTTTTTGTTTCAGAATTAAACACTGAAAGTGTTTTCAGTGTTTAACCCATTATTTTCAACCTTTTTTTTCCCCCCACTATCTTTTTCACTTCTAATATTTCTCTTTTGTCCCGTTATTTTTTCCCTCTCCAGAGACCAGTAAGGTGGACTATGTGCTTTTCCAGGCAGCCACAGCCATCATGGAGGCTGTCGTGCGGGAGTGGATCCTGCTGGAAAAGACCAGCATTGAGTCACTCCGGGCATTCCTTCTCACCTACGTTTTGCAGAGACCCAAGTAAGAAACAATAATAAATGCATTACAAAACCTTTGTGGTTTACTATATTATTAAATATGTAGAGCTTTTACAGACCTCACTACAAAAATGCCAGTAGAACTTAATGTTTTGGATGCGGGAAAAATAAATCAGAATGCCTTCCTGTTCCTTCTAGTCTGCAGAAGTATGTGCGTGAGCAGATCCTGCTAGCTGTGGCGGTCATCGTGAAGAGAGGCTCGCTGGACAAAAGCATCAACTGCAAAAGCATCTTACTCGAGGTCGGACAGCTCATCAGCAGCGGGAACCCTGCAGTGGTGAGAGAGACGCAGCTGAATAATACATGAGTAGCTCTCAGTGGCCTAAAGAGTACGTGTTGTTAGTTACAATGTACACAAAATCAATCATCATCATCAGGTTAAGCAAGAGAGGGGAAAAAGGTTTTTGTCTTTGTTCGTTTATTTTTAAATATGAGGATTTTTAGGTTTCATTCATCATACATTTGCACAGATAAATTGAAAAGAAACAACAGTTGAGACATTATGGCTCCAAGACGTCACATTTATACACTGTCAGAATAACTGAGTAATTGCCCAAAAAGATGGAAGAAGTTATCCAGACTTTGCAAATGATGTGCACAATTAATGGTATTGAGTAACTTCTTGTTATTAAAACTGGATTAAAGCTTTGATTCGTATCTGTTATATTTGGGGCTTGGTGAGCCTCACCGGCTCCCTGGTTCAGATCTGGCTCAGATTACAGCGCAGTTGGAAAAAAAAAAAAGAGAGAAAGAAATGGCACAAAGGCTATGTTGAGAAAGCAGCTTCAGGCATGTTCTTGCGGTTAAAAGAAAGGACATCGAGGACCTGTGCTTCGATTATTATGAGAGAAAAAAGGAAAAAAAAACCATACCAGGGTATAAAATTAATGCCAGAGTACTTGTGCGCCTTACCACATTTGCTCATTAAATGCAAAATAATTGTCTCCCATATATAGAAAATAGAATCATATGACTTCAGCATGCTGCTCTGAAAAGAAATCCTAATCCAGTAGGTGGCACTACTTCATTTGTTTCTCATACGAGAAGGCAACTGTGTTGTGTAAAGGGCTAAAAGTGCTGTTTTTTTCCGCCCCCTACAAATCAGACTGAATTTTATTGATCATGCACAAACTTATTTGTTGTTGTTTGCACTGAAATCCCCCAAATGGTCACCTTCTAATGACACCATGTTCCCCCAGTCTTTTGAATCTGGCCCTAAAGCCCTTTTTTGGTTATGACGTCTTCGTCAGACGTTGAAGTTGAACACTGTAAAATGTCAATAAAAACGGAATCTAATAAACCAATATTTTATTCACAAGGGAGCACAGAATAAGGATGAGACAGGACCATGTTTCTCACTGTGTAGCAACAACATTGTGTAGCAGCAACATTGTGTAAACATCTGGGAACTGACCCACTGCTGGACCTCTGGGAGAAGAATGCTGTCCCATTCTTGTCAAATGTGCCAAATTGTTTTTATAATTGGTAAAAGGTCTGCACGGGCCACTTCAGCGGCTGAACTCTTCCACTGTGAAGCCATGCTCTTGTTATAGATGCAGTATGTGGTTTAGGAAATATTCAAGGCCTTCCCTGAAAAAGGCCCCATCTCAATGGGAGCATATGCTCCAAAGATCACAGGCATCGAGTGTCGATATTTGGCCTTGTCCTTTGCACGCAGAGATTTCTCCAGATTTTTGGAATCTTTTAATATTATCTTCACAAGTTTACCTCAAGGACTTTCTTTCATAAACTATTCCACTGTTTGTAGTGGGAGTTTTTTGCAGACTGGTAAACCTTTACCTCTGAGACACTCTGCCTCCTTAAGATTCTCTTTTTATACCTAATCATGTTATTGACCTGTTGCCAGTTTACCTAATTAGCTGCCAAATAATCCCCCAGCTGTTTCTCTTTGGTACCACGTTTGCTGCCCGATTCCAACTTTTTTGAGAGCTTTTGTTACCATCAAATTCGAAATGAGCTAATATTTTTCTTAATGATAGATTTTCTCTGTTTAATAATTTTCTGTGCTCTATTGTGAATAAAAGGTGAGCTTATGAGAATTGCAAATCATTGCTGTTTTTATTTACATTTTTACAGCGTCCTAATTTTTTTAAATTGAAATTTGTACAGTGTTTTAAATATTGAATTTCAAAATCAATAATTAGTTGTTGAGACATATTAATCAAGCAACTCTTGTTCAGATTCTTTTTTCTTTTTCTTTTTTTTTAATCATTGTTTATCTTTTGGATGAACAAGAAATTTAAGGATATAATGGGTTGATTTGTCCTTTTTATATCCAGTGATGACTGGATATCTTCTTGCTGGTCCATAGACAAGCTCATACAAAAGGCAACACAAAGTGTTTTCTAATTTCTTGTTTTCTCTGCTGTCCAGTTAGTGCTCCTGTTACCAACCACAACTTGTTTTTGTTTCGCTTCTTCTCCGATTTGTGTATCGCGGGACATTCATCAATAGCACGCTCTAAAACATGTACACTTATGGATGTTTTTCACTGTTAAAGTTGCAGTTGCTCATAATAAACATGTCCTCAGTTTTAAACAATGAGATCAGTGTGTATACATGTAATTCCTGTAAACCAAACCTCAGGCTTCAGATAGGATGCTGCGTTTTGGCTGTCGGCAAAGCTTCTCCAACCACTTCTGAAATCTTTTGTGCAGCCAATCAGAAGACAGGTGCTTTATTTGGAGCGGTGAGCTGCATTAAGAATAAGGAAACTGTAAATCATGTAAAGTTACTCTACTAGACTCCAAGAATAAAGAAAGTGCAGATGGGGATAACTGTAACATGCGCCCTTTAATCATCTGTGTTTGCAGTTAGCAGACGGTCTTTTCACGTGAGGCCTCAAGAAGGTTTCCTTCTTTCCGGCTCGTGACAAATAATCTTCGAAAAAGATGGATGTTAGTGTAACTTTTTATGTAACCATTGACCTGCACAATCATACAATCATTCTCTTCTGCAGCAAACGCTGGCCTGCTCCATCCTGACCGCTCTGCTCAGTGAGTTCTCCAGCTCCAGTAAGACCAGCAGCATCGGCCTCAGCATGGAGTTCCACGGTAACTGCAAGCGACTGTTCCAGGTTTGTCCCCCGCTGTCCCACCTGTCCTCTACGCTCTCCTGACGTATTCACTTTATTGCTCTTTAACTCATGCATCCATCTGTTCTTCCATCCACTTCTTCTAGGAGGACGGCCTCCGCCAGATCTTCATGATGACCATGGAGGTGCTGCAGGAGTTCAGCCGCCGAGAAAACCTCAATGCCCAGATGTCTTCTGTCTTCCAGCGCTACTTGGCTTTGGCCAATCACGTCCTCAGCTGGAACTTCCTGCCTCCCAATTATATCCTTTCTTTCTAAGAGACCAAGAGGTTTGATGCGAGGCTGGAAAGTCCACAATTAAAAAAAATTAAATTTTTAAGTCTTGACACATGAAGGTCAGGGGGACAAAAACAGGCCCATCCAGCTACACTATTGAGCTCAATCAAACTACACTCTTTGTTTTGTCTTTGGTAACCTCGTTACATGTTTGATAGGATGGAGTAATAAGGTCTAGGAAGTCATATTTGTTGTGTTGATCATCACTTCAGCTGGTTATGATAATATTTAACATTTTATGTCAGTTTATGAGCTGAAATCTGAAAACATTGTTAGACACAACTTGAGTGCAAGAGGTTTGGCAATAACTGCGAAAGTTAAACAGTATTACGATGTTATATATATATATAAAAAGTGTGCGTTTACGTGGTTGTCTGCTTTGTTTTTTGCAGACCTTCCCTCTTTTATTTTATTTACCCAAATATTTTTAGTCGACTTTGTTTGTAAGCATCCTTTTTCTGAAGGTTATGGGTTTCAGGAGGAGACTGAGGGGAATGTCCTCATAAGTGTAGGTTTTTATTTGTGTGTACTTTTATGTGTTTTTAGTGTAAATAGAGCCTCACTATGGCCACCCTAATTGGTATTAGTATGTGACTATGCTGGTATGCATTGGCCAGGAATTCATATCGGTCTATCAGTTTTGCTTTGTTGTTCATCTCTTTTGCACACATCCGTGTTATCTTGGCAGTTGGCTGCATTGTTGAGTCGACTTAGCCACTTAGAGTGTGTGTGTGCATGTGTGTGTGTCTTAGTGTGTGCGCAGCCATGCTCATTACAGTCTAAATCCCAACTGCTTGGCATCCTCTCTGCCTGTCTGAGGGGATCTGGAGTGGCGCTTGCTGCCAGCCAGGGCAGTGTATCATTTTCAAAGAGGTGTCTGTATGTCCATCCCCCGTATCATTCCAATACACCACCACCCCCGGCTCAGCTTGTCGAGGCTCCCCTTGGTATGCCCAGCTCGCTCGAAGCAATACGTGTGCGCTCTCAAAGATACACTTTTAAGTCTTCTGTTTGTGCGAGCACAGTCAATTTTTAGACAACAGTTGAATTTGAATTTAGTGTCGGGTGTCTATACGAAGCCTCCAGAGCAGTTGCTGTACGTGTGAGGGACCTATTAGGTTGAGATAATGTGACTGGGAGCTTACAACTAATGGAAAATAACTGATGATTAAATATAAATTCCATTGTGTAATTAGAAGTCTAGATTGCTTGCAGTGCACATACCAGGCTTCTGCATCTGTTACGTGTAATAGCAGGATAAACTGACAATTGCTGGACCACAGCGTAGCATGACCACATTCAGTACAGGCATGTTAACAATAAGGCTGCTTATGCTAGCACTCATATTGTTAGCTACACTGATCATTTTCTTCTTTAGTTTGGGAAGCTCATAACTTCTTCCACAGCTTATTGCAGGCCCCGATGACTCTTGTCACGGGAGCAGACCATCAGCACGTCAGTGGGCTAAATGTAGATCCAGAAGTGTTGCTGTGTTTACTCTTCTATCAACAAATAGTCTATATTTGTTGTTTGTGCTGGCTGGCTCTCTTCTGTCAACAGGACTAAACCCAAAATACTTAAAGTTTACTATTTACGTTTCATTTGCGACTTGCAGCCCCATGTTTCACAGCTCACTGAGCTCAGCTGGATGTTCCTTCATCAGAAGCTGCGCTTAGGTGGTGTTTTTGTGCAGTGCACTACAATATATCATCTCACGATGGCACATCAGTGTCATCTTATCGGAACAAGGAGCATTCTATCTATATACCTGCATACCATTTTATAGCTTGATACCACCCAAGCCTTCTAACCAGACTCTATTTATAAATGCAAATGTCTTATTTTTTTAACCAGATTTCCAGATGATATTATAACATTGCATGTAGTAGTATTGAGGAATTTTTCATCTTCGCACACCCTGACTTTAATAGAATTTTAATCTTTTGTTTATTCAGAAGAGGTGAATCTTGAAAATTGTACAGTCAATCCTATGAGCCTGTACATTGCACATGACAAATGTAATCACTTTTATAGTTGATATTTTAATGTGTAATGTTATTTTAAATTGAACTGCAACCATAAGAGCAGGTAGTGCTTCAGTTAGCTTGAATGACTGAGAAGCAAAGATAACTGCATCATTTATATTTAAATCGCTGTATAAGCTGGATGCAAATAGAGCTGTAGTTCTCTGGTTTCTCGATGTTGAGTTGTCATAAATGTTCAGTGGACTGTCTTCGGCCATAAAAATAACATTTAAATTCTTAATTCAAGTGGTATTTTCCTTGATGTCCATGTGAGCGTATGTGACGTCTTCAAGTGTCTGTTGTTGAAAAGGGGAACAGATTGATGAAGACCACTGGGAGGCCCGGATAAGTGCGGTCGCCTGTCTGCAAGTGTCACAACACGCCTGTGCTGCTGCGTGGCGACGAACGTATGCCAGTGTGGTTATCAGGGGGCCTCTCATTAATTGCATGGCTGACAGCAACTACCTTTCACACGAACACACGCACACAAGCGCGCACGCATTTCTCTCCTAGTTCAAAAGAGCCTTTTTAAAAAGCCTCCCTCCCTCAGATGAACCGAGCGGCATGCATGTCATCTGTCCTCGCCGCCGTCTGAAGCTCGGCCCTTTGGCTCTGGTGTCATCTGGTGGAGACACGCTCCCCAGGCATTGGTAGGACACTGTCACTCCACACTGAGCTTGACTCTTGCCAGGGCCGCATTCGAGCCTTGAGGCTGTGGCGGCAGTCAGGTGCTGTAAATGGCTGTCTGAGCTAACAGATGGATAAGCCTCCATCCCTGCGTGTTTGTTTTATGTAGATTTTTTTCCTTATGATTTGGTTGTCTCTGCAATCAGTCTAAGTTCGTCTTTTCTCTGTAGCGGTTCATACTTTTATTTTTTTACCCATCTGTTTTTTTCCTCAGTCAAGAGGAATGTGTAGATTTCACGGCGTATCAGCTCCCTGAATGTCAAGTTGTTTCAAGTTAAAGCACGGCTTTCTGTGCCTCTGCCACTGAGACGGTGTCTAAATTGCGATGTCACGTGGCCTGTTTACTAGGGGTGCAACGATACACAAAATTCTCGGTTCGGTTCGATACTTTGGTGTCACGGTTCGATATTTTTTCGATACAAAAAAAATGTTCATGCCTTTTTAATTTGTCATTTATTAAAATTATAAATATATATTTTAACTCAAAAGTACAGTTTTTAAATTTAATGTTGCTGAAACAACAAAGTAATAAAAAAATAAATCTATCTGATGGAGAAATCACTCATCTTTGGAAAAGAGAGTTTATTACAGAGAAATGGCTCTTTCCAAAATAAAAGCTATACTATCCGCTTCTTCTGAACTATATTCTCAGCAGCATATTAAACATATCAGGTCCCCATAAGGAGAATCACGTGCTAACGGCTGTCTAAATGACTCGGGTAAAGTTTGTAGCATGCATGCTTGTTGTTTTTGTCTGCTTCCACTTGTCTTTGCACGAGGATGATGTCGGAGTAAATGTGCAGTCATATTCGTTGTGTTCCCACTAGTGGCGTTAACGTAATTTCAACGAGATTAACGCTGACAGCACAACGCGGCAAATCTCCGTTAACGAGCTACCGCCGATCGCTCCATGCATGGGGCTGGACGGCGTCAACACGTTAACGAGCTAACTGCGCTAACGCACTAGTTCCCACCCATGTAATTGAGCATTGCATGGCACATCCGACATACTGTTTTACTTTAGTCCATGACGCGCTTACCTTCAGGGTCATACGTCACATGAAAACCAAAATAGTTCCAAACGCCAGATCTGAATGAGGGTGGGGGAGGTTCAATTTGCTATGTTGCAACCAGAGCTTAACTTCTGTCTCGCTAGCTTGCCCTGTACTCAGTGGATCTACGTTCGACTACTCCGCCTAGGCTGCATTGTCGAGCGCAGATCCACTGAGCGCTCAACACAGACAGCATCGTCAGAAGAAAAGTTGATAAAATAAATTAAAAATTTTGTATTGTTCGATGCATATGCGTACCGAACCGAAAGCACTGTATCGAACGGTTCAATATCGATACGAGTATCGTTGCACCCCTACTGTTTACACGTTTGTGAAGCTTAATAAAACTGGCATTAACTTCTCTGAGAAATAATTGCCCCAGCTGCCTGAACAGGAGTTATTCTTGTACTGAAGAGACAGTCGTCTCTGCGTGGCTCGCTATTTTCTCGTCTTTAAGGATCAGTCTGTAGGCATTTTGACCCTCAGGTTAAGGTTAGGATTAGGAGCGTGTAAGCTGATGCTGGATGTTTGCCTTGGCCCTGACCTGTATGGCGAATCTTTAGCGACTACTGTCTAAACACAGGTGGGAGGGAGAATACAGATGCAGCATATGCCGATGGACATTTAGTCAGCCAGTGCATTTTTCAAGGCTGTGAGAGATTTCAAGTATATTCTGTTTCTAATTCTAATCATTTCACTTCTTGCTGTGCGTCATCGATGAAATTAATTAATTAAATTAATATACAACCAACTTTCATAGCCTTGTCCACACAGTATTACTTCCTGATCTTGAAAAAGCAAGCTGACGTTGAGCACAGTGGCGTAATTACTGTGTTACTGCTTTAATCCAGTAGAGGGAGAATTAATGACAACTGCTGTGTAAACCGATGGGGGGGCCAAACAGTAGAGGAATATTGGGGTAAAGAAAGGGAGGGGGTGGCATCGCTGAGGAAGTATTCCTGGACTGTTATTTCACATGGCAAGGCTGCAGGGGAGTCTTAAGACAGGATATATCACTTAAACCCTACCACGTGCCTTAGCATAGCGCTGCGGTCTTCACACAGCCACTGGCAGACTCTCATCCAGTCTTCCTGTGCAGCGGGCCCATCCTTAGTCTGGATCAACAATAATGAATAGAGGATACAGGAGAAGCTTGCTAATCCAGGATCCTCCAGCATCAAGGTTGTCTAGGCTTGCAAAACGTTGATTGCTGAGATGGACTGATTGTTGGCCATTTAAAACAGTTACAAAAATACTGTCATGCTGATTTGCAACGTGCTTTGTCTGCAAGTAGCTACTGTTGTGAAGGAGCTGGAAATGTGAAGCTGAAATAGATGTTGCAAAGGGGCAAAATCAATTTAGTCACAGAGTTGCAGAAACTTGGCATTGGTTAGCCATTTGAAAACCAATCTTTAGTCTGCAGTCAGCAAACTAAAGTGAATCCTCAATACTGGCATTGATTGTTTTATGTTAAAAATTGGAGTCTGAGAACATGATCTCAGTGCAAGAAGAGAATAAAGGAAGCAAGAAGAAATTAACACAGAACCCCGTTTACCTTCAGCAGTGCTGTAATTCTTCATTGCAGAGTTTCAATAAGGTGCTGTATAGATTCCTCAGAGATTCTGGTCCACATTGACATGATAGCATTTTACACTTGCTGCAGATTTCTTGGCTGCACATCCTTATCTCCTGTTCCACCACAGTTAAAGGTTGCTCTATTACACTGGGATCTGGTGAATTTAGAGGCCGTTTGAGTACAATCAGCTCCATTGTCATGTTTAGGAAAACAGTTTAAGATGCTTTGAGCTTCGTGACATGGCACATTATTCTATCAGAAGCAGCCATCAGAAGATGTGCACACTATGGTTATAAAGGGAGGGTCATGGTCAGCAACAGTACTCTGGTGTGCTGTGGTTTTTAAGCAATGCTCAGTTGGTGCTAAGGGATCCAAAGTGCTCCAAGAAAAATCCCCCACACAATTACACCACCGCAAGCACCTTGACCCATTAATACAAGGCAGGATAGATCCATGCTTTCATGTTGTTTACACCAGATTCTGACCCTACCATTTGAATGTTACAACAGAAATCGAGACTCATCAGAGCAGGCAGCGTTTTTCCAGTCTTCTGTTGTCTGATTTTGGTGAGCCAGTGTGGTCTGTAGCCTTACTTTCCTGTTCTTAGCTGACAGGAGTGGCACCTGCTGTGGTTTTCTGTAGTTCTCAAGTCTTTCTATCGGCTTGAGAACTGCTGCTGACTGAATATTTTTCCCTTTTCATACAATTCTCTGTAAACACTCGGATGGTTGTGTGGGAAAATCCCAGCAGAACAACAATTTCAGAAAAACTCAGACCAACCCGACTGGCACAAACAACCGTGCCACATTCAAAGTCACTTAAAATACCTTTCTTCACCGTTCTGCTGCTCACTTTGAACTCCAGTCGGTTGTCTTGACCATGTCTGTGTACTTACGCAATGAATTGCTGCCATGTTATTGACTGGTTTAGCTATTTGCATTTAAAAAAAAAGAAGACAAAACAAAACTCACTGGCATCGTCCTTTTTTGCGTGCCCCTACAAGAGTTCACTATTGTGTTACAACCTGAAACATCTTAAAGATTGTTCATAAAATTCAGGATCCCACCAATTTCATATAAGAAGAGTTTAGTTTTAGCATTAGTTGCCAACAGTGTTATTTAAAAACATTTTTTAGGCTTTCATGGAGGCACAGCAAGAAATGACACAAAAAAAAATGTAATAACTTTTCTGATACTTGAACTTCTTATCTAGAATGATGAAGTCAGATTTGTCCTTGGCTACTGTTGAAATATTGGTAAATGTAAATAGACCCTCGGGCTGTTAACGCTTGTTTTTTTAATTCTAGAAATCTGTAAAGGAGCTGACAACGTACCATTAGTGTTCATATTATTAAATTTATAGTTTGTTCACTTTGAGTAGCATGTGGTAACAAAATCATCAAACCAGATTTGGCGTTGAAACATTGTGTTGTTTGGACTTGTGGTGCACATAATTCAGCTGCTCAGTACGCCATGAAAGGAATCTGCCCACATTTGCTCCGTTTGAGTCGTGCGGTTGCTTTTTTGCTCAGCAGTGTGCATTGAATTATAGCTCACGAAGCGAAAGAGGATGGTTTTTAACTGCAGCTGTGTTCCCTCACGTTTCGAAGAGGGGAGCGCTGCTTTGATGCACAATACCTGGGCTGAGGTAGTGTGCATCCACGAGTGCTGAACAGCCAGCTGTTTCTGATTTATTAGTGTTTCTTTGTTGGCTGGAGTTAATGAAGGTGTTACAAAGTTGGTTTGAATGTCTGTATGATGGCAGTTTTGGAAGCTACATGTGAGAGCTCTGGGTGTTCAAATCTCTTCATTTGTATTTGATTTAAACTCTTGTGGTCAGTGGTTTACTGTGTGTGTGTGTGTGCGTCTGTCAGTACATCTTATCTCTGCAGTGGGAAAACTTACGTGTCACTCTGGTTATTCCTGAACCTGCTGGAACAGTTCATATAGTAGCAGGTGATGTCTTTTAAAAACCCACCAAACCACAGCCACATGTCCTAGTCACTCCATGTATATTACTCATCCTGGAGGCACGTACGCTACACACACGCACACAAACGCACACTCAACCACACCATCTTTTTTTTTTTTTTTTTTTCCCCTCTTGTTTTTAAAAGAGCTGTTGAAGTTGTAAATTCACTCGTCAGCTCAGCAAGCTCCTCTGTTTATAAGCAGTGAACGTGAAGTGCGTGAACAGTTAGTGAGAAGTGGGTATTCAAACTGTAACTTTTAAGTCATGTAACTGCTTTAGAAAAGTACATAAATGTTTTAATCGTATTTAAGTGAGGAAATAAAAAATTGTCCGTAGTTTCTTTTACACAAAGGACATATTGGGTGTACCACATCTATAAGTAAACCCAGAGAGCATGCACGAGCCATGCCAAACTAATAGCCAGTGCTTAACGGTCATAAATTACATTAGTTATTACAAATATATAAAAAATGTAATGTCATTATAATTCAATTCAATTTTATTTATATAGCGCCAAATCACAACA
>NW_005187558.1:1008417-1034162 GCF_000239375.1 Pundamilia nyererei
TTAACAGGAAGCCAATGAAGGGATTATATTATATTCACCTACAAATACTTAAAGGTAGGTAAAGTGCAATAAGGGGTTAACAAGTAATGTTTTTACAGGAAACAAAGAAAGAATTATGCTGTAATTTAGGTAACGTGTTAGTAATTTTAGGTAACGCGAGTCATTTTAGTGCTACTTAATTTCAGGTGTTTTACAGGAAGGGTGACAAATTATTCTGTAAGTAATTTTAAGTACTGCGTAATTTCTTGGTAATTTTGTGGTTAAACAAGCAATATTTCCCCGTCTTACATTGCAAGTAGTCGAGTAGTGGAGTCTTTTAACTTTACCTAACTTCCAGGTATTTTACAAGAGAGGAGAGACTCCGTTTGAACAATGATTGTAAAAGGAAAAAAAATTAAGTCAGACTCAGTGATTGTAAGGTCGTGATTGCCTATAATAGTGATGGCATGTATTTTTTTTCTTGTAATTTTAAGGAAAACAGTCTTTATCGCATTAATATTTGTAAAGTAAAATAAAAGTTGAATAAAAGAACATCGTGCACAGCAACATGGCGACTATTAAATAAAGATGTAGAAGGAGGAGAAAATGTTTCCACTCCATAATATGGTCTTGTAAGAACCTGACTTATTTTAGCTGGCCTGCCCTTAAATATTTACTTTCAAATAAAATAATTAAAATTCCATTTCGTTACAAGGACATTGCACAGGTATAAAAAGTGTTAATAAGCATGCTGCACTTGGCTATATTATGTTATCTTTTTCCTAGAAAGTTGCTTCCAAGTTATTTTCAGTCATCTGCTTGGAAGTTGTAAGGATAACATGTATTCCTGAGCACTAGTGTTTATAATCTGCTCTTAATCCAATACAGTGGAGGGTTCAAACCAGTTACATTTCTTCCAGTTTTCCTCTAATTCTGCCTGTCAGACTGCATCACTGCTCTGTCCATCTGCATGAAATGTCTGAAGTAGCTGTGTAGTTATCATTCCTGAGGTTTTGTGAGTTTAGTCTCAGTCATTTGATCTTTAGGAGTGTTTGTACGACCTTTATCACAGAGGTGGTCCCTCCCTGTGGAGACTGTGTCTAGTTGCGTGTCGCAAGTTAGCCGCACTTGCATTAGGACCACGCGCCAACCTGCTTCTCTCTTTTGTCTCTGGCCTCATAATTATATATTTTTTCTCCTGGACTTTTCCACTGATGATTGACAAACAGGAATTTGATTTAAAACATGACAGGAACGTTAAAAGGCAACAACCTTGGTTAGTTTTACAAAGCCAACATGACAACTGACATTTAAGCTAGACAAAAAAAAGAGTGTTTAAAATCAAGTTAAGAGGGGCTTTCAGAGGAACTAATCGTGAAAGGAAAGGGTTTAATCAGAATGAAATGGTTAACTCCAGTTGTTTGTTAGTCATTGAGGAACACTCACTACTTATCTGACCTCTTTCTCATTCCCCCTAAGGTTCAGTTAGAGGTCCTGTGCCTCGCCACGACTATTTTTAAAGTAGCCTGAAAGCCAATCATTGGATGGACGGACACACACACAATCCCACAGGCCCTTAAACAGGTGCCAACTTCTGTGCCGAGAAGTGTGGTGTGGTGTGTTGTGGTGGGGTGTGTGCACGGGGAGTGACTGTCGACTGGTGTGGCAGGAATGCGTGACCTTGCCAGCCTCTGTCGCCGTTTGGCTTTGATCAAACATTCCTATGGAAGTTTCCTTGTGCTGTCACTGAGCCGCAGGGTAGTGATATGGATCGGTGTGCTTTTTTTTTTTTTTTTTTTTTTTTTATCTTGTTTTGTTTTGTTTGTTTGTTTTTAAGTTATTTTTTCGTTGGGTTTTTTTTTTCCACCCTGTGTGTCCCTGAGTTTCATGTGAGGGGAGGGTGCAGCTTTGGGTGTGCAGTTAGCGGATCTCCTGTATAACCCAACAGTCCAAATACTTGCATGTTGGGTTAACTGATGATTCCAAGTTGGCTGTGCACTTGAATGTAAGTGTGATTGCTTGTCTGACTCTCTGTGTTAGGTCTAGTGACCTGTGCAGGGTGTGTCCACCCCCCTACCCCGTAACAGCTGACATAGGCTCCCGCCCTCAATGACCCTGAATTTGATAAGCAGTTAGGAAAATGGATGGATAGGCCAGTTTAGCCTTTGGGTTTAACTTGGGATTTAGCAGTTGGTAGCAACTATGGAAATTAATTTTTCACACATGAAAGCCGATGGTTCTCCTCAGTTGTAGCTGATTCTGGTCGGGCCTTAAACCGTTCCTCTGGCAAACAAAATATTTGATGTCATCCTTTGGTTTGGGATAGTGTCTTTTGTTTTCTGTCAGAAAAATCCATCTGTCCATGCGCTTAAGCAGGTTATGAGAGAATGTGTTAGAAAAATATTCAGTAAATTAATTCATAATGAAAAGCGTCAACTGAAGCTGTGAAGCTGTTGATATATACAGATGATCTCAGGTTTATTGAGTCTCCTGTGGCAGTTTGTTTTGACGAGGCCGGCGTTGGAGGGAGGATTGCAGAGAGGCCACGAAGAGAGAGGTTTGATGGATTGTTCTCTAGTGAGGTAAGAGATTGTTTGCACTTCCAAAAGCCAGGAGGACAGAAAACAGAAGGAACCTACTTGTTGTTTGATTTGTGGTGAAAATGTATTTTACAGTAGGAGACAAATTTATTATTTTTGGGGGGATAAGGAACAAAGAAGTGGTTCTTGATGGTGGTTAATAAAGCAAGACAAATTGTCTGATGAGTGCAAAGTGTTGTGGGTTTTTGTGAGGTGCTTGGTTAAGGAGAGAGAAAAGCCCCGGTTGGCCTAGGGAAGGGAAGTAGTAAAAAGGATTGTTCTTGATGAGCTAAGGAGAAAATAAAAAGCTTGTTGTGGATGTGTCTTTAGAGTTTTGGAATAAGGACAGGGAGAGTGTGTGTGTGTTGTGGGTTTGTGAAAAGCTTGTGGGTGCAGAGAAAGTCTTAAATAAGGAGACTGTGTTGCGAGAGCGTGGAAAACAGATTTGTTTGGGAGAAAGGAGACGAGGGACATTAAGATGAAAAGGTTTTTATAGCCTTCAGAACAGAGAGTGATTGTGGGTTTAAGATGATGGTTTCAAATGAGAAGGTCGGGTTGTGCGGACAAGGAGAGAGAAAGTGTCATGTTAGGACCAAGGAGTACAATTTAAAAATGTTCATGAGGGAAAAGAGTGTTGATTGACATGAGAGGACAGAGTGTGATAGAAGTATGAGGGGGGCCTTGGTTTCAGGACTGGGAAGCAGTCCGAAGGAGGGACAAAGTGATTGGCTGAGGAGGGAGGGGGAGTGTTTCAGGGCAGTAAGGAGTCTCGAGGACGTCTTGCAGAGGAGTGGACAAAGAGGCCAAGTGTGGATTGGCTGCGGCGAGAGTGTGTCTGGAGCTTTTCAGATCTTGAGGAAGCAGAAGAGAGAAAACAGCGAAAGAAGGGAGGGCTGGTAGGAAGAGGGGTGAATAAGAGGACAAGAAGGGAAGAAGGTGTCAGGCAAAGTCAGAGGGTAAAGACCGGGGAAAGTCTGAGAAAGCAGATGCAGGGAGAGGGACAGTGGGCAAAAGTGTGAGAAAGAAGTTGAGATTTACTGTGTGGGTAAAAGCTGTGGCAAATGAAGAGCTGACAAAGGAGAAAGAAGGAAGAGCGAAGAAAACAAAGCCACCAAGGAGGGCAGGGTGAGAAAATTAGAAAAAACAAAAACTCGTGGAATAAAGATTGACAGGGTCAATGAGAGGAAGAGCTGGTTAACAATTGACAAGTTTCTGCTGCCAGTCAAACGAAACCAGAATATCAACTGAGAGTGTGCTCTTTGTGTGGTACTCCTCCCTCTCCTCCTCCTCCTCCTCTTCATGCTGTTACTGGCCTTAACTGGCGGCGATTCACTGGGGCGCCACTACATCGCCATGTTCGAGGCCACGCAGAACGTCACGCTTAAGCCCACAGAGACCTGGAGGGAAGCGCTATTGGACACACGTGTCATGGACCTCTTCTTCACTGTGAGTATCCCGTCCGTGCTGGATCTCTGTTTTTCTTCTCGGAGCTCTACCAGCTTCTCAAAGTTGTATTTTATTTTAATTTATTTTGAAGTGTTTGATGCTGAATTTGAACCTTAAACCCTGATGTGAAGTATCATGAGTTCCTCTGCACACTTTCGCATGCATGAAGTTGTTACAGTAGCTTCTGATGAAACTTGTATAGCAAGAATCACCACTACACCAGAAGACTTTTCCCCAAAGTTTTCATCCAAAACAAAGTCATTTTGTCTCTTTATTGTGTTGTTCTTGTCTCCTCCTTTCCTCTCCTGACCCCTAGAAGGCGGTTTATTTATTATAAGCAAAGAGAGAGAACTCGTCTTTTCATGTGGGGCAGAAGGATTTCATTTGACCGCCTCGTTTGGCACATCTTAAGTTTGCACTAGCTTTGTGGGTTTATTGAATGCACCATTAAGTAGATTTATGAGTGCTTTGCCGTGGGGTCGTGTTATTGTGTTACTGTCCAGAGGACCGCCCGGTGAAGTAAATGTGTATTTTTGTTCCGTGTGTTTTAAGAGACGGCCCACGCTGGCTGAGCACACAGTGCGGATGAGAGGATTGGAACAAACTGGTCAGCTCTTCTTCCTTCCAGCATCCATCTTTGCTCACTGGCAGCCAGTTACCAGATACTGCTTCACTGTACAGCCTTTCAGTTGCCTGCTGCCATATGTGGCTCCTTCCTTTTATCTTCCACCTGTCTTCTACATCTCTACTAAACGCTACTGAAGCTGTGGGCTCTTTTGCAGACATACTGCTGAGAGCTGACAGGCTTCGATTGTTTAGTTTTTACAGTTGTGGTCACACATCAAGCCTCGAGGTGGCTAACTGGGAAACCCTGGATGGGTGACTGTTGATTTCTGCTTAGGTTACAGACGGTAGAATTAACATCTGCATCACCAGTGATCTGGACTCCGGCTGATCCCTCTCTCTATATTTTAGGGCATATAATACAGATCAGTGTTGTTGTGGTGCCACAGCTTATCTTGGGTGTTATTCTTTACAGTGTGCGGCTACTTCCAACATTTTACAGCATCGTGTCTCTCACTGGTTTCAAAAGCTTAACTATATCAGGAGAATTCCCCATATTCTAGATCTGAATCCAGTTTACGAGTTTTGAGGAAGAAACTGAAAAATCTGCAGAAATTATTTGATTCAATCCAGTGAACATGAAAAAATCTTAAGGGAACGTGACCACCAAAGGGACCCTCCCTCCTAATAATGGTATGCTTTTTTCTTTTTTTTTTGTATTCATGTCAAGTCATCTGCACTTTATGCTTCCATCAGTTGAAAAGTTGGGGCTTTTTAAAAAAAATAAAAATAAAAAATCAGGATTTAGCATTTGTCCACAATGCCAGAACTACTACCATATAGTTGAGTTTGAGTTGTTGTTGTTCAGTGATTCACGTTAAGATGTGAAAAATGAAATGTCATAATTTATTTATTTGTGAATTATTCTGAATGCGATATTTCATTGGTTATATGTCTGCATATCCTGTTGGCCAGAGGTCTGAGTTATTCTTTCTCAGCTGCGACTACAATCCTGTCATTTTCCTCTGCTGTGTCTGGAGAGCTTTGTTGCTGTTGAACTGGTGAAACACTCATGTTTTGTTCATAAGGCCTCATTTGCATTGCCTGATAATTACCACTCTTTGACAGTCTCAGTCTTTTTTCTTCTTCTTCTTTTCTCTCTACACAGCAGAAAGTTTTCCCTCTGATTGTCACAACTTTGATCACAAAGAAATCACCATTAACTGTAATTGGCGCTAAGCAGTGGATGTAATCACAGTTTGTTGTACAAATTACAGCAGCCTAATCAAGGACTTGATTGGCTGATCGCGGCCGTTTGGCTCGAATAAAAATATTTGTCGTTTTTCCGTAGCTTCTCTTTGCTGCTGGAATCTGCGGGAGGCTTTTTGCGGCGGTTTCAGTTGTCAGACCTCCCGTTTCATCTCTCGCTGCGGTATTTCTAGTAGCTCAACTGTTTGTTATTGTAAGGCTGCTGTGGAGATGTCAGCTGCCGGTGTGTGCGTGTCTGTGTGCGTATGTTGCACCATCATCCTTCTTGTGTTGTCTCCATTTTCATGTGTGTTGCTAACACACGTCCGTCTCTACGGGATTATGTCAGTTTGACAGTTTGAGCTGGTGCACTAGATGTTTGTGCATACCCTCTGTTTGGATCTGAGGTGTGTTTGGGTGTGTTTATTCACTTTAATGGGATACTCTGCTGTCTCAGCTGCCGTGTGTCCCTGAGTGGCAACAGGCTAAAGAGTGTGTCTGTGTGTGTCGAGGGGGGGGGGTCTTATAGACACGCGCCATCAGGGTCACAGTCCAGTGGCAGGATTA
The DNA here is from genome assembly GCF_000239375.1 of Pundamilia nyererei. Classification (NCBI taxonomy): domain Eukaryota; kingdom Metazoa; phylum Chordata; class Actinopteri; order Cichliformes; family Cichlidae; genus Pundamilia; species Pundamilia nyererei. The sequence goes on from NW_005187558.1 coordinate 1,014,801, forward strand.
GAACCCAGCCCAGGATTAGGGGCCCCTGTTAACAACCACAGTAACCCAACCATAACACACACACACACACACACACACACACACACACACACACACACACACACACACAGTTCATCCTATTGAGGGCCTCTTGGGAGTCTCCCTCTGTCTGTGGGTGGGTGCCTGTCAGTCTCCCTTCCTTTGCCCTCTTTATCAGTGCTGTGAGTTTAAAAAAAGAAGCTGTTGTGAATGCAGACAAAGTTTAGTTGTTGATCAGAGACATCGCACATATTGTTGATTTATTTATTTTTGTTTACCCCCTAAGCTGTAAAAGGCTGATGGGGTATTGTCACCACAGTGGGCAGGCAGGCAAGCTTGTGAATCCCAGAACTCAAGAAGGAGGCGATGTACGATTTTCAAATTAATACCATAGGTCTTCGAATCTCGCTAGCCTCAACCTCAAGGTCAGAGGTCAAGTTTTCTTAAAATCTTGTGAACACAATACATCAGGAAAGATGTCCCCTAGGATTTTCAAATTGATGCCATATGTCCATCTACTAGGAAGCTGAGGGGAGTAGCACTGGCAGCTGCCAGTATTTTAAGATTTTATTTATTTATTTTTTTAAGCGGTCTTTTAAAAAAAATGTTTTAATTCTCAGCAATCCAGAATATTTTTATAATAAAAGCTCTGGACTTTTTCCTGTCAACGGTTTCTTTTTTCTTGTTTTTCCCCCCGTGTTTATATAGAAGGAGGAAGCAAGAAACACAAGCTGCCAGGTGATCACAAAGAACTTCCGCAGTCCTTCACAGTAGCTGAAACTTACCTTGAAAGAAAGGGTAAAACTAAAAATTAGTGTTTATACTGTGTGTTATAAACATCAGTTAAACTTTACAGAATGACTTCCTGGTTAAACTTTGACTTGCCTGGAATGTGGACTATAACAAATCTGACCTTAATGGGGACAGAGCTTATAAGAGTACGGATGGTTCTTTAGGTCAGTAATTACAAAAGTAATGTAATGTAAAGTAATGTTGATAGTTATAAAGCTATGCAAATAAGGTCTAAATTGAACAGCAATAAATTGGAAGTAGCAGGTTAACTAAATAAAAGTCAAAGGCAGGCATTAAAGCAAGTGGCTTGAGTCAGTCTGTAAGTTCACTGACAATTACTAGAATGAATCTACAAACCAATGAGATAATACTGGAGGCAGATGATTAGTGACCACCCAGAGCAGAGGTTGAGATCTCCATTCTGGCTGAGAGGACGAGCACATATCTCAGAAGTCATCTTGATAATTATGCAGCGCGTCGAAGCCATTCGGCTGCTGAAAAGACGCTCAGTCCACCCAAGTGTCATTCCGGCCCCTTGGGTTTTTTGGAGAAAAGCACTTATCTGTTTTCTCGCTTTAGCTCGGGACAATTATGGCTGTGAGATTCAGGGAAGGGGGATGATGGATGAAGAGAAGAGGGTAAGAAACAAGAGATGGGAAGAAAATACAAACAGTAGGAGGAATGAGGGAAATGGGAAAGAGAGCGAGGAGAAAATTAGAGGAGGTGCAGGAATGGAAGGAGGTAATCTTGGTGGATAGAAAAAGATGGAGCAGACAAATACAATTTAGAGGGAGGGAATTGTGGATGCAATTTTCAGCAGTGAGAGAGGTTTGGGGATAAATGGGCTGCTGGAGATTGAAAGGAAGAAACCGCCACTGATTGCTCCTTCAAAATAAACGCACTCCACTTTTGTCGATTTTTAGCACCTCGTGATCACGGCGCACCCTGCCACTGCAACCGAAAAAGAAAGAGCAGAAAAGAAGGCAGCACAAAGGGTCGCGCACACAAGCGGAGGCACGTATGTTTTTGGCCCCCCAACTATGGATTTGTTGTTTGCTGTTTTTTTAGTTTCAGTTTGCCTCCAAGTGTTTAGAGAGCAGCATCAAATTGTGATTATGTACCCTCGCACTAACATAACTCATGCAATGAAATCAGATGCATCTGGTTTATTTCATCACGAGTAGACACACACGCAGGAATAAAAATGAAAGCACAGGCACACAGCCTCACAAACTCACATATAATCTAATATTCCTTTTGCTCTTTCAAAACTTGAGACATGTATCCAACACAAATCTCTAGTTACATAATATTGAATTATTTCCTAGTTGATAAGAACAGTCGGTAAAGTTGCAGTAGTTAGTCGCGGTTGTCGTGACACGCTGGAGTTGGAATAGAAGAAGTCACGAGAGAAACAAAGCGATTACTCAGGTTTTTCCAACGTTGCATGGTAACATCTCATCTTTTCCAGCCTCTGTGGAGTCTGGGAATCTCTAGGCACCGATGCATCACTAACCCACCAGCAGACCACTAGCCCAGCTCCCTATTGTGTTTTTTCAGGTTCACAACAAGCTGAAATGATATCAGGTTACATTGTTTGGCAGCAGTGATGAAGCGGATTTTAGCGTGTGAATTGTGTGCTCCAATCACATTAGGGAAAACGGTGACTGGGGACGGCAGCACAACCAAAATTACTGCAGCAGTGTGCAGTCGACTTGTGATCTTGTTTTCTTTGAAATGGATGCTTTAAAGACTGAGACCAGTTTGTTGTTGTGACTTTGATGCGTTAGGATGAAACCAGTCAGGTTTTGGGTTGTTTGCAATGGAATTGGATCAAGTTGGCAATTCTGATTAACTCCTTCTACTGCCTCATAGATCTGAAACAGAAATTCTGAAGTTCCTCCACAAATAACGATGTTGTTGCTGCAGATCGGGGATTTAACTGCATAATGACATAGACGCTCAGGAAAGCAAGACCCCATGTATAGCCTCCACCTATATACATGCAATAGGTGGAGGCTGCTGGGGGATTCTCATGATGCACTGAGTATTTCTTCTTCAGGCACCTTTCTCACTCACTATGTGTTAATAGACCTCTCCGTGCTGAATCATACTTGTTATTTCTTCCACAGCATGTCTTTTATCCTGTCTTCCTTCTCTCACCCCAACCGGTCGCAGCAGATGGCCCCGCCCCTCCCTGAGCCTGGTTCTGCTGGAGGTTTCTTCCTGTTAAAAGGGAGTTTTTCCTTCCCACTGTTGCCAAAGTGCTTCCTCATAGGGGGTCACATGATTGTTGGGTCTTTCTCTGTATGTATTATTGTAGGGTCTACCTTACAATATAAAGTGCCTTGAGGCGACTGTTGTTGTGATTTGAGTTTGAATATAACCAGAATACAACAAGTTGGTACCTAGTTGAATTAAGTCTCATGTTGCAAAAGAGACGCATCATATAAGAGTTACATTCATTGGTGCAGATTGACACAGATTGCCGAAGTTTGTCAAACTGTCTGCATTTGTAAATAAGAAGGAACTTATTTGCAAACCTTCACCAAGCTGTCTCAGTCTGACTGTGGTTGGTTGGAGAATGGTTGCCTCCTACCATGTGAGCTGTGCAGTTCCTGTGCAATTGAATGTCGTTACCCAGCAGTTGATGGTTTGCACACTCAACCTCTGGGTAACTAGTTAGTCACTGTAACTATTTGCAATCTTGCAATTTTTTTCCTATTGACAGAGCCATTAGGCATTTAAATTTACACATTTCTTTGAGAACCAGCTGGTTGTTAAGGTCAAAAGTTTAGTAACTAGGATTGTGAAATGCCTTAGTCTCTCATTTGCCAGTTGTACCTAGATATTTAGGTTACGGGATGACTCTCTACTAAACCTCTGCATCAGCTATTCCTAACTGAGAATGAGATAGAGGATGATAGAGTATATGCTGTGGGACATTTATCAAATTTGAGAGGTTTTCTAGGCCAGTTTTATTATGCAAATTTAAGTGCACGTTTTTTCTTTTTAATTCAGTATTTACAACAGTAGCGAAAACGAATTATAATTACTGTCTATTGTTTCTTAAGTTATATAAAATGTACTATATTATGATGTAGATTACTGGGATATGAAATTGCGTTTACATGCCAACTAGAAAAAAGCCTGCATGCGCTAAAGCATTACATGTTTACCAGTAAACACAATCAGTGTGGAGTGCAGGGACTAATGAGGCTGCAGCAGAGGCCTGCGGGCAGACAGTAACCCAATCTGAGACATGGAGGAAGAGAGAGTGATGGTGGAAAAGAGCGAGCGAAGACAATAAGTTGGGAGCACTGTGTTGATTTGAAAAAACAGAAAGATGAGCCTCTGAGCCCCCTGAGGTAACAGACACCAGGCTTTGTCTCCTTCTATAAATACCATTCCTCATTTCTCCCTGCCTTTCCCTTTCTCCCACTCCTTTTCTTTGTCTGTTCTTTTGCTCTTCGTCTGCATCCTCTCCCCGTCTTGTCTACCTGTCCTTTTCTTTCATTTTTTTTCTCTTTGCTGGTTCTCGTCTTCCTCACCCCACTCTACCACTCTTTCTTCTCTGCCTGGCTACATAATTTATCTACGATAGTGTCAGGTGTTGAAGCTTGGTACTTTGATATACACTGAAAAGCGTGTGTTTTGGAGTTGGAATCCTGTTTAATCTAATGAGAGCTGCTCTAATGAAAGTCGAGGTTTGGTGCCTTGTCAAAATATGTAGTAGTAAATACATTTGAACTTCAGTGTATCAATGATAATCTCCACAACAGGGAGTATTGCAGTCAGGATTTCATATTTGATAAATCTAGAAACCAGTCGTGCTAGTGATCAGCAACAGGCTTTATATAACAACATATTTTAACAGTGAATTTGCAATCATCTCCTATAGTTGTCTTCTATGGTCTTTTTTAAGGCCTTTTTATGTTGGCGAGTTGATCAGTGAACATCAAATTTTTAAGATATCTGCCAGATTGATTTGCCCCTCCAAAGTTTTTGCTAAGACAGGTTTATTTTGTTTTTCAGTGTAGTGATGGCCTCTTTCACATGCAGAGGCCATCACTCTTTGGGCGTCAGAGTGTTGGAAAAACAACCAAACAAAGTTCAAGACTTTGAATCAACTTGAGATGTTTTATGTGCTTAATTTGTGATGGAATAATCAAGGATTACTAGTGTTTGTCAGCGCACCGATATTACACCCTCCCATTTCGTAACATAAAGTAGTTTTCTAAAGCTGAGTATAAAAATGATACCTGATTTAAATTTGTCTAATAGTCCCTTGAGGGTCGTCTCCTTGTCTACCTCTGGACTGTATTAGTGCTCCTTAAAAGTCAATTTCTTTTTGTACTTCCAGTCTGCAAATTTAAAATAGACCTGAAAATGCATCAGGCACAAAGTTCTTTGTCAAAATGACCCCGCTTTCATGTCGAGGACCATTATTAGCAATGAGAGCTGGGTCCCCAGCTACAGACAAATGGCAAAAGAGCAGTTTTCAGAGGAGGAATCTGCATATTTCAAGGCCAAAGGTGTCAGGAGCGCATTTCTTTCTTTCTTTTTTCTGGTTTGATTTGTGAGTCGTGAACCATAAATCTGTTACCCTGAATTGGATTGTTAACACAATCCAAATCATGGCCAATTCCAATTCAGTTTATTGAAGTATGGGGGTGCCGGGGGATTTTGGCCACAACAAATCAAATCTTTGCTTATCTCTGCTTCGTTTGCCCGGTTTACCTCCCTGGAATGTTTTCATTTTCTTTTAAACACGATTTGAAGTTAAAGGACAAAGACGGAGCAAGGAGGGATGCGATGCTTCAATAACAGATTCTCGTAGCCTTGGAGCTTATTAAATTGGAATGAGAACTCACTAACAGAAGATGCCAAATGCTGGATCCACAGAAATTCAGGAGGATGGAGGTTGATTATCAGTTTATTATATAGCCTGTTCCCATTTAAAATGATGTGAACAAACTGAACTTTACAACCTTTTGAAAGAAGATCTTTTGTTTTGGAATAGAGTTTCTATTAAACTGGCTAAGATTCGTTTAAATAGCGAGCTATCCCTAATATACTGATAAGGGGTGTTTTTTATATTCCTCAAAATAAAGAAAATCACCTGTGCCAGAAAGCTCTCCTTGCTTTCATCCACTCCCCCCGGACACACTCACTCGCACGTGCTCGCTGAGTATCTCTACTTATAGTCAGAGTCGAGGCGACTGACATTACTGACATCGCATGGTTCACTCGCTGGTGCAGCTGCTTTTTCAGAGCTCGCGCTGTTCAGTCCTTGGGTCTCGCTTGGGTCTGCCTCTTACACCCCTCCCTCTTTCTCTCTCGCTCACTCACCAGTTGCCCCTCTCGCCTCCTCCCCTGTCCTCTCGCTGAGCTCTTCCAGAGGATGACTTCATGCTCTGGAAGAGGGCAGCGACGGAGAGGACTAACGTTATGCTACGTTAGCATCTGAGATCTCTTCCCAGCAGCGCGGCTTATGACAAAACGGACACCACAGCTGTAGGGAAGAGAAGAGAGGAAGAGCGGGGAGAAGGGGCGATAAAGAATTTAGGGGGGAAGCAAGAGGGGAGAACATTTGAGGGGAGGAGGAGGAAGCACCAGCAAAAGGAGAGAGGGAGGTTGAAAGTTTGATTGCCTCAGCGATGGGGCCATGTGTTGGTTTAAGAGTGTGGAGTTGATGAAGGAGCACTCTCTCTGGATTTAAGAGGATGACAGTTGAGGAGACCGGAGAAGAAGAAGAAAAAGGAAAAGAGTCCGGACCGGCTGAGAAGAGAGCCACAGCGCACAGGAAGAAGGAATTTGAGCTCCAGACGTGCACATAGTGGAAACACATGTTGCTGAGAGGCTGTGATGACTTTCAGAGCTTTTACTGCTGCTGCTTTGCCATACACTTGCCTGTCTGCATGCACAGTCAAATCCAATAATGCTATTTCTCTTGCTGAAGTGTGACCTTAAACAACAAACCAACCCTCGAATCCCACAACTGAATGGAAGCTCGCAACTGAGACGGAATCATCCAGTTTAGTTTTCGCTGTTTTTCTCCCCCATCAGGAGTCTGTTTCTTCCTCTTCTATTTTGATTGAGGCTGCTCAGCCATTGTTTGTTTGAGACCTGGGTCACAGTGACAGATCACAATCAATTCGCCATTTCACGACGCTTCAGTGTGCTGTGTAGTGGGATTACACCAGTGAGTATAAATCCTGCAGGTTATCAGCTGGTATGGTTTTTGTTTTGTTTTTTCGCTTTTGGGGACAGGAGGATGAGGCAGGTTCACCTTTTTATTCTTAACCTGAGACATTTCTATTTCAAAGTGGTGTTTGTTACATTGCAGTTTAATTTTAAGAATAAAAACTTATTAAAATGCAGAATGCCACGGGCAGTGTTTAATTATGACATAACAGTCACACATTGATTAGATATTATTTCAGAAATCATTATCATTAAACTTCTGATGGGTAAGACATATTGTCAATAGTGCTGTCATTAAAAAATATCTAAGAAAATGGTCCATAGAGGATGTGAACGGTCGGTCTAAGTATTCATGAATGCTGCGTGTTGCTTGTCTTTTATGAAAATATTACAGGTCAGTATATTTACAGGTCACTTGGTTGTGCCACAACAATCTCGCCTGGGATGGTTGGTCATGTTTGTTATTAGGAACAGACTACATTTTACTGGTCAGACACTTATCGTGGGCTTTTGTTCTTGAACCTGCCAGAAAGTTCTGACGATGAACATAATAATAATAATTTAAATAAATAATATTGGTGAAAAATAATTTCACAGTAATTTGCAATGACTTTTGTATGGAAGCCCGTTTCCGCCACAAAAAAAAAAAAAAAGGATCCATAACTCAAAATTTCGAGTTATTTTCTCGAAATTTCGACATATTAACTCAAAATTTTGAGAAAAGCAACTCGAAATTTCGAGTTAGCGCTGCCAATCAGTAATCTACGTGAATGACGTCATTTCCATGTTACCCGGAAGCTGAAGCCCTCAGCTACAAATGCTACAGCTAAGCTACCGGTATTACATCCAGTCGTGAATGCACAGATTGCTGAGTGTTTTCAGCCTGGCTTCACAAATGATGAAATCCCTGTGTTATTAGCTGAATCACATGGTGTTACTATCAGCAAACATACTTTAATTTGTTGGGATCCGTTTTTGAGTGCGCGGTCCTGCGCCATATGCTTCCGGGTAACAAGAAAGCGACCTCATTCACGTATATTTTTGATTGGCAGAGCTAACTCGAAATTTTGAGAAAAGTAACTCGAAATTTCGAGTTATGGATACTAGCTTTTTTTTTTTTTTTTTTTGTGGCGGAAACGGGCTTCCATACTTTTGAATAATTGGAATATCATTCCTAAGTTAAAAGAAAGAGAAAATCAGACTAATAGGTTTTGCCGAGCACACCCATTTTTGAAAAGATTTATATAAAGCTTATAAAGTTTGTATCTGTCTTGTGTGAAACTTGTATGAAAAGCATACAAGAGTGAAAACAGATATAAGATCCCTAGAAAATTATATAAATGAAACTTGTATGTTTTGGACACTTCCTAAAACAATATATGAAAGTGGCCACTTTCATGAGTAAATCATATAAGCCTTCTATGAGTCACTATATGAAGTAGTCCACATCTGATGCAAGGCTTTTATAAGTTTTTTCTATTTCTTTTCCATATGGGCAGGTCAAGTGTGTTCAAGCGCTGCTCAAGATTGTTGTTCTCTAGGTTATATTAATATTTGATCATGTGTAGTCCAAAAGAAACTTTTGTTTCCTTTTGGCTGATGAAGACTGATGAAAAAGATCATCTTTTCTTCTTCACTAAATTGTTAAAGCTGACAGACGGTGTTCAGCAGTTTTCCGTACGTTTGCTGTACAGGAGTACTTCATTATCCAGAGCACTCACTGCTTCATTGTGGACTGATTATTGTAGAGGTTCTGTCCTTTTTATGCGAAGGCTCTGCTTTTCTACTTTAAAAACAATGATAAAAAGAAATTCTCCTCTTGTTCAGGTACACAGGAAGATTCGAGAGGACTCTGACATGGCCCAGGATTCCCTTCAGTGCTTGGCCCAGCTGGCCTCCATGCACGGGCCTGTATTCCCAGATGAGAACGCCCAGATCTCTTACCTGGCCCACCTGATGGAGGGGCTGCTCAGTATGATCAATGGGTGAGTGACTATAATAGTTACTGCAGTAGTCTTCGTTTATGTGCTTGTGTTGAGGTATTGAAGTCGAATTTTGGCACAGGTATGGAGAAATGTATCAAAAGTAGATACCAAATTGAATTCTTGTTATTGAGAAACATTGATGTTTTAGCCATGTTAGCAGAATCGTAATGTCCGACGGTCAGTTGAATGTCATTGATTTGTGAAGGATTTAAGTTATAAACCACAATATGATAGCAAGCCAAGTAAAGGTCAGAATTTTCTGCCAGTGCCATCAGCCTTATCTGTGCTTTGCATTTTGTTTTGGTTATTCAGAAAGGGTTAGCTTGCATGCTTGCTAATCTGCTCCACATGGTGATTATTGTACCTACTAAGATGAGCATGTTAGCTTTGCCATTTAAAACACATTAGATTTTGCAAAGTATGCACTCTTTTCAATTATGCACTCTAACTTGCTAATCAGGTGCTGCAGGCTGCTGAATGTAAACCACATTAAGTTGGGCCAGTCTCTATGGTGACCACTCTTTCCGCATTAAATTTTAAGCACAGAGCGTTGTTATCAATAATAAGTAAGTTTTGTGCTGTAGGCTTCATGTTAAAGTAGCTTCCCCATAGATCGCAAGGTTAATACACACTGACCACGAGCTGCACTAAATGATGTTTCCTTTTATTAAATAATTCCTATTGTGCACGTGCATTTCCAAAAATATGTAAACTTAAAAAAAAAACGCATTAACATTAACACACATTAAAAGCATTCAAATCATCTAAGGGTGAATTACTGAGTTTACAAATGATCTTTGTCTTGCTCCATTAATAAAGTGTGTCTACAGTGTAAAAGCTATTTACCTTTATCTACATCAGTCACACAGATGGTTAAGCAGATAAACCAGGAGAGAACTGGGAAGAGCATTGTGTTACAAAGGCTGAAACTCTGCAGATTTAATTTTAATACTCCATCTAAAATGCGTTCATTTCGGCTGAATACAGCACATTATGCACAAAACAGTAGCAGCAACCACTGTTGTCGTTACATTATCCTTGGTGACAGCCTCAAAAGCTGTTTATCTCCCCCCAGTATCTCAAGGTTGTCATGTTTCTTAAATTTAGAGACTCAACAAGTGATGGAGGCCAACGTCAGCAGAAGCGTGACTCATACTGTACCATTTGTGCTTTATTTACAGGAAGTAATTGCTTGTTGAGTCTCTGTTTTAACAGCCTCTGATTGTAGCATCTGCGCGCTCTGCAGGAAACTGGCTTCCAGTTCAGTGACAAATGCAGCAAACTAGTAACTTATGTTTCTCAGATTCCTCTTAAACTAAATTTACGTCGAAGTGGATTAAATTATCCCTTTATTCTTCTCACGGAGACACGTTTTTAACCAAAGAAGACAAAAACTGACATTAGCGAGCTCTCGAACACTGGAAAATACCGGGTATGGGTGTGTTTTTTGTATCAGTTTTATAGTCTTCCTCTAATCTAATACAGAACTGCCTGACCCTGTAATAAAACTGATGTGGTTTGCTTGCCTATTCCAGCTGGGCAGCTCGTGTTGAAACCCTTTTAGCATCTCTCTCCCTACAGTTTAAAACCTTTTGTTTTTATTTGAAAAACCTGATTCTTACTAAGTACAAGCAAACAAAAGGGTTTATGTAAATCACAACAGACCATATGAACTGTAAGAAGATACGTCTGCTGTCGTGGATGTTTTATATGTAGTAAATGCGACTATTTTGAGTGATTTTGCACATCGTTTCAATCAGATTGCCTGCTTTATCTGTATGTTTAAATTAAATTAACCGATCCAACCCATCAACATGAGAGCGTGAAGTCAAAATATGAACAGAGGACTAAAACGAAAAGGATACATCATGTAAAAAGGAAAATAAGCCTGATTTTAATTTTTAACAGCACATTTTTCAATCAAATTTTATGATATGAATGTTAGTATTAACTTTCCATAGTGTAGAGGTGAGATAACGCAGCTTTTGTTTTAAGGTTTTTGGTCAGCCACAGTCGAGCATCTTATTCTATAATCGAAATGTCTTTACTATTGCTTGCTAATGTGAAAGCTGGAGGTAGCATTTGCTCTGTTGTCAGAAGTACTGTGTCTTCATTAGTTGTAAAGAAAGAGATGCACCAGAATATTGCGCAGCTTCCACTAGACTAAACTGAGTGTTCCAGCGTTCAGCTTATTATCAGTGCAGTCTATACATGTTTTTCATTCCTGGAGCTCAGCTCGAAGCCAGTGCTTGCCTCAGTGCTTCACATTTTTTCAGCCTTTTTACTACAGATGTTTCCAGCCACATCCTATAGGGTTGTAATTTTGGTTGAGTCATGACTCCGTAACCAGAGCTTCCAGTCAGAGGTAATGCAGCGCTTGCCTTGTGACATTCTCTAACAAAATAATCTGGGAGTCTGGTTTCAAGGATTTATTACCAGAGTAACCTGCGAGTGTGTATGTCTACCTTTGGATAAGACCACATCTAACAAAAAAAGCCCTCTTTAATCTCCAAGCGGAGACCAATGTATATGCAAGCAGATTCTAATTTATGCTGTATTCCTTGGCTGACTCTATTCAGCTGTCACAATGAATTGTGCTGGCAGGTGTGTGGAAACCAAAGCACTTCCTCTGTCTGGGGTTCCTGTTTTGGAACCTGCTTGTTAGCAGTGCTCCTGTGAAGGTGTAGAGCTTGTGATCTTGTGGTGAATATTGCGAGGCTATTGATTGTCTCTGCATCTGGGTTCAGCCAATCAGTGTGTTTTGGGATTGGGAAGGATGCACTGAAAGAGGTTACTTCTCCATCTTTTAGCAGCAGGGTGGGACAAGAGTTACTGGTTAAGAAGCTGAAGCTGGGTTTCAGACTGAAACCAGTGGCAGTCTGAGCCTTGTCCCAGTATAAATAGTTGTTTTGTTGTTTTTACTTCTTCAGTTTATATTAATGTAATCAGTCTATAAAATGACAGAGAACCAAAACATTAAGTCATTAAGTCCAAGGTGTTGTCTTCAAATTCCTTGTTTGCCTAATTGATTATGATTCAAAATGCAAACGAGAAAATCCGCACACTGGAACAACCTTGAAGTCATTTTCTTTTTTCTAGAAAAAATACATTTTTAGTCAGATTGTTTCAGTGGATCTGTAGTGTAGGAGAGCCGGTGTCACACACTGCTGAGTGCGTAACACAGGTGCTGGATCTTACCAAACTCCTGATTACTTCTTATGTTTTGGATCAGTTCGTATACTTTCATTAGAGATTATATGAACAAAAATGATCAAATATGTATCCTTCACCTACAACAGTGGCCTTCACACGTAGTTCTTATCTTCATCTTCTCTGCAACAAACTGATAAACCCAACGATCGCTGCAGATAATTCAACTACTGATTCATCTTTTTCTCGCTTAGTTAGCATCCTGGCTGGATTAACCTTGGATTTCAACCTTCCACTTTAATCAGACTGTTTTTAATGAAAACTATCTATAAACTGCAGCATTTAGAAAAAATGTTTCCAGTCAAACCTTTTTTCTAAAACAGCGTTTTGATGATTTCTAATTGGATTTTCTTAACAGATTCACTTTGTAAAACTGATGGCACTTAAAAAAAATTATATTATAATGTTATAATAAAAAGAAAAACTGTCAAGTGGAAGAATGAATTTCCACAACTATTAAAGGACACATGTGATTAAGCTGTGAGAGTCCTATAAATTCAAATATTCTTGACTTATGTTTGTTCTTAAATGTGAATAGGATATGGTAATAAATGTTTTAATAGGATATTTCTCTAGTAAATTTCAAGTACTCTAGCTGTTCTCTAGGAAAATTCAAAATATTAGATATCAAGAGGTTTTTATAATTAGCATAGTTTAGTTTTTATGGGTAATATGCCTCATCAGAATTTTAGCATTGGATCTTTCACCTTTAGGTCAGCGATGCCCAACCTATTCTCTCTGAAAACCCTAAAAATGCCTGCAGCCTGATTGCCCAATTTAAATCACTTTGAGAAGGTTAAATGCTTGAATGTTTCAATGAAGATGGGACCTGTTTTCGTGTTGTAGCGAGCGTTGATGGGAAATTTAAGTTATTTCAAACTATTACTGAGCCCTTTGTGAGAAATAATTTTGACCCAGATTTGGACCTCTTTTTTTTTTTAAACGAAATGAGTGAAGGTTTTATATTTTATTATCAGTTGATGAAATCTCCAGAATAAAAATTTCTGAGTTGTAGCGGCCTTCAGAATGTCGATGAGCTTCAGGAAGGGTTTCAGGTTTGTCGTTGTGCCAGCCGGGACTGTTTTAATTCTCTTCTTTCCAATGAAGTGCAGTCTGGTTCAGAGTGCAGCTGCTTTTAACAATAAGAGGATAAATAAGGCAATAGATGAGATCCAGTTACTCCTATTTTTAGGTTTCCGCCTCTCTTCCAGGTCTTTTTAGAATATAATTAAAGATTTTATGTCTTGGCAAAAAATCTGATATGTTTGGACCTCGACCTCGATTTGACTTGTTTTGGCTACAAAACAGTGGAATCACTCCAAGCCCTGTACTCCTTTTAAAAACTACACTCTTGCTTTAGCTTATTTGATTTTTTTTTACTGTAATTGCTGGTTTGAGTTTCTGTGCAAATTGCATCACAAGTGTTTCGCTTTAATAAGACTTTAATACCAAAGTGTGTCAATCAGATACTTTGTTTTTTTTTAAGGCACTGATTAATATTTGAATACGTGAAATCTAAGATCGATGTGAATAGGTTTACTCACCTCAGTCAGCATTTGGTTCACTGAGTTTCAGCTTATCACTTTTTAGTTTTTAGCCCAAACAAGCTTAAAATCAATTCATACAAAAAACCCACATTTACTTAGTTACATTTATTCTATATTTATACTGAATAATACTTTAGTTTGGTGGTAATTTTAGTAACCAGGCTTGCACTCTTTATGTTAGCATTAACCATTAATAGAAGTCGCCATATATAAAAAAAAGAATTTTAACACAGTAATGTTTTTAATGTTTTTGCATCAAAGTGATACATGGGTCTGAAACAGTATACTAGAAAAGTTTTCTATTTAATTGTGGGTGTATGTGAGGTCACTGTGGTTCTGATGTGAATTAAATTGGTGCACTTGTATGTGCAGATCAGACACATAATGCACACACATGCTCGCTGTTGAACCATGTGACCAAGTGAGGAGGGGTCTCTATCTTTTTTCTTTTTTTCCTCCTCTCAGCAACTCTCACTCACTGTAATGACCTATTCTTGGAGCTTTTTTCCAGTTGCCTCATCGGAAAACCATGTGGAGAGGGACGGCCGAGCTACATCGATTGAACGGTTCTGCTCGCAATTTAAGTCCATCGGAGAGGCCTTGGCTAGGCTCTCTAACAATGTTACTCTCTGACTTGGTCTGAGTGTGGAGAGGTGTGTCAGCTCAAATGCAAAGGCAACACAAGGAAGGTGCAAATAGATTAAAAGAAATCTTCAGGGTGGTTTGGAGTGGCGCTGCGGCTTTTCATTATACTTTAATTGGACATTTATTACATCGGGTAAGCAAAAGCTTATAGCATGGTATAAAGGGCCCAACACACTCGTTGGTAGCAAGCCAAGCATGTCTGTACACTGTAAAGTTTACGAGGGTCTAATGTCCTGCTCACTACATGATTTGGTTGAGATATAATTATTAAATATTATCAGAATATTTCAAAAACTCTTTAACATCAGTACAGTACCTCGTGTCATGCTCACAATTGACACGAGGATGTTGTTTTAAAAAGATACTGTATATAAAATTCCCTTTGCAACACCTTTATCTATATTATTGTTATTAAGTAGAGAAGTATTGCTTTTAAGTAGGAAGTTTTGTTATTTTTGGAGAAACTGTTCCAGCCTGGTTTCATCAGTTATGTTGTTCATGTGGAGCTTCTTTTTCCCCCATAAAACTCACATATAAAAGATGGGACATATTTCAGAGTTGGATAAATGGCCAGCCATAAGTTTCAAAATTCTTAACACACAATAAAATTTTAAAGGCCTTTGTTTCTGTTTTGTTTTTGCCTTTTTGACAACCTTTTGAAATAAGACATTATCACGTGTCCTTTTTTCTCCCCACTTTAAACTGATTTAAAACCATTCAAATCTCATTTTCAGAATTCAGCACGTGAGGAAAGTATGATTTCCAGTGTGTCCCGTCACGGCATGCTTCACAGTGCAATCTGATGACAAAATGCTCTTTGAAATTGAATTCTTGCAGCGTGCGTGCGTGGTGGTGTTTGATGCTGAAACACTATAAAAATAACCTCCGATGCAGCTGTGGAAAACAGCTCAGGGGTCAAGTTGCCCACGAGTTTTGGTTAAGGATCAACTTTCATGTGTGTTTCCAAACCTCCGTCACCAGCAGGGAAACTCGGAAAGTGACCCCCAGTTCGGCCTCAGCCTCACCCTGTGGAGTGGAAACTGGCCTTCCTTGGGCCAAAGCACTGATTTTAACTGAAAATTAAACAGATGCTTTTTGAAAGTGTTTGAAATGTGCATCACGTTTACTTTCATTTATTTTCTGCTGGTATTCCCACAGCAGATACAGTAAACCTTGATTTATGGCTTTAAAGATGAATCTGCTGCATATTTGTAGCTCTGTTAGCTCATCAAGTTTATTATCCTCATTCTCAGGATTGAGATCGAGGACTCGGAGGCAGTCGGCATTTCTAATATCATCTCCAATCTGATCACCATGTTCCCACGGAGTATTTTAACGGCACTGCCCAGCGACCTCTTTACCTCCTTCATCAACTGCCTCACGCTGCTCACCTGCTCGTTTGGACGCAGCGCCGCCCTGGAGGAAGTGGTGAGTTTCGACCCCTCTTCATCGAATCCAGTTCTCAGAGAAAGGTTTTAGAGTTCACTTTGCGGTAATAAATGTTCACAGGCCTTCCAATTTTGCTTAAAATGAATTTATAATAAATTTCAGCTGGATAAGGATGACATGGTTTACATGGAGGCCTATGACAAGCTGCTGGAGTCGTGGCTAACGCTCGTGCAGGACGAGGAGCATTTCCCTCGCGGGTGCTTCGTGCAGCCAGCCATCCAAGTTTTCAACTCATACATCCAGTGTCACTTGGCAGCTCCCGACGGCACGCGCAACCTGGTGAGCCTTTTTCTTTACTGTACACGAAGAACACTGGACTCATCAACATGTTATTTATCTCACACTTTTCCTGAACCACGCTCAGTCGGTGAACGGGATTTCCTCTCACGATGAGGAAGAGATCAACGAGCTGCAGGAAGACGACAGAGAGCTGTTCTCAGACCAGCTGTCCAGCATTGGCATGTTGGGACGTGTGGCAGCTGACCACTGTATCCCTCTGCTCACAAGGTAAACACACAGCAGCTTACCAGCTCGACCTGGTGTGACCTCTTTCAGATTACAGATCTGGTGATTGTTTCTTTATCTGGTTAGTTTTTTGTATTCTTTTAGTTTTTTTTTAAGTGCTGCACTGCTTGTGTTTCTATTTTTATATTTCCATTTTGACCTGTTTGCAGCCTGCTGGAGGACCGAGTAACACGACTGCACGGCCAGCTGCAGAGGACCCAGCAGCACCTTATGGCCTCGTCTGACCTTGGATCAGTGGACCGTAAAGTCCTGGATGACTTATATGAGGACATTCACTGGCTCATACTGGTCTCAGGTCAGCAGCAGGACAGAAATATTATGAAAAACAGATTGACTCATACTGCGTTTGTGTGTGGTTATACAGTTTCCCCCTCCTCTCTGAACCTGCAGTTACTGTAAATCCAGCACTGTTGCATTACCTCACGGTGGTTGTTTCTGAGAGTAGAGAGTAGTTTCCCAGTGTTTGGGGTTCAGTGCAAACTTCCCAAGATCAAAAATAATACATGCACACATAGTATTGAATACACTTTGAGAAAGTAAATGAGAAGCCATCTGATGTTCTCGTAGAAAAGAATATGGCTGTTTAATAAGTTCTCATAAATGTTTTTTCCAGTGCAGCTTTTTTCCATTTAATGGCTTTATGTGTTAGTAGGACAGAAGAACAGAACCCCACCCAGTCTGTGGGTTTAATTAATGAAATATTGCAGCCATTATTGTGAATTTCTCTGTATTACCATTCAGGCAGGATTGACAAGTGTCCCAAAAGGAGACTCCTTTTTTTCTTCTTCTCTCAAATCTAAATTTAAAACGAGTTCAGAGTAAGTGTATTTCATGCATGCAACACTTTTTTTGCACTAAATTTGTCTCTTTTCAGTTATTACAAACAATTAGCACCCTAGCACTGAGAAAGTAGAGCTGTGCCTGTTTTTGACATGACCAATGCCGTTTTCATATTTTATTTTTGATAAATAGCTGCTACTTCGCAGTTATTTATAATATTAATTTTAATTAAATTAATTAATTGTTTAGCTTGCATTTTGACAGCTTTAGTTTAGCTTTAGGGTCGTAACCAACACCATAAGCACATTTTAAGACCCCAGTCATTTGATTAATGAAGGTGACTGCCTTATAAGGCGACCTATTTCAGTGCACCTATTAGCTAAAGCAGCTACAGCGTAAGTCGGGTATATAAAAATGTATTCCCTGTACTGTTAGCATCAAGGAAGAATGAGTTGGAGAGACCAAAATGGTATTCTTGTGTCAGGTTGTAAACATGTTTTTTTTTTTTCTGTGGTAAAGTTAGAACATTTAACATGGGAGTCTATGGGGCTGACACAATAAATAATCATTTATTTTTTTTGTTATAATTTCATCAGAAGGTTCATTAAACACTCCATCTTTAAAAAAATTGAATGTTCTGGCAAATATATCACAGTCCAACCTTTAACAGTCTAAGAGCAAAAGATGTTCCAGTTACAAACATAGAAGACTGGAAATGAAACAAAAGCCAAAGTTAGAGCTTAAACTGTTAATTTTTCTTCACTTCACTTTTACCCTCATAGTAAAATGAGCAGGCTTCAACGTGGCTACCTGTACCTGTCTGTGCTCTTTAGGTTATCTACTAGCAGACGATCCTCAGGGTGAAACCCCACTGATCCCCTCAGAGGTGATGGAGTTCTCCATCAAACACTCAACAGAGGTGGATATCAATACAACGCTGCAGATCCTCGGCTCACCGGGAGAAAAGGCCTCGTCTATACCGGGCTGCAACCGCACAGACTCTGTGATCAGGTATTGCGCTCTGTTTATTTCATGTTTGTTTGCTTTTTGTTTTGTTTTTTTGTCATGGCCTTCGCATTTTTTTTTCAGATATTATTAAAAATTTAAGTATCTTAAGTTGAGCTGTGGTACGCTGTTACTTGCTCTTCTGGCTTAGCTGTTGAGACAACAATCTGTTTAAGGTTCCAGCAGCTGTCTGAGAGTTTTGTCATTGTGTCTTCAGATGTCAGCAGAAGTAGTTGCCCAGTAGTCAGGGACCCACACATGTTAAAACCATTTTTTCTGAGTAGCTGAGATGCTTAAATCTCACATTCATTGCTGTTTTCAAAGGTTAGAATTTGCAGCTCCAGACTGTAGAAACGTTGAATCTTTGTTTGCTTTGTGCTTTTTGTTGCATTTTGACTGCTGGTTTATAATTCTGATATCACATCTTTGGACTCATACAGATTAAACTGTGTGTTGAGTCTAAGCCTCCCTCTCTACGTGCAGTTTCCTCACTGCCGGGAGTTAGTTGGACGCAAAGTTTGTCACTGTTATTGTCCCATAAATCTAAAGGTGGGCTCGTTTCTTTGCATTCACTCAGGTCTGAATGTGGAGCTGTAAAAACACAGGAACACGTACTGTGGTAATACGATAGTTTAATGTTGGGCGGTCCAGACAAACTCTTTTAAATATATCTGTGAAGGTTCTCAGTCATCCAGGTCATCGTAGTCAAAGGAGCTTGCACCTCACCATTTGACCTTAGAACTGAAGAAGCTTCTCGGATGAGAGGTGAAACGTCTTCAAGTAACTTAAAGAAGTCCAGACGCTTTTCTTTGCAAGCTCCTTTGACTCTTTTAAATATAAATGCACATGTATGACAAAACATGCATCAGTGTAATTCACAAATATTAGAGTTTTTACTGAGGGTGGCTGATGTTTCCAGCTTTATTTCTTTTACGACGGCAGCACCTCATTCATTTTTTCTAGTTTCTGTGTCGCACTGTTGTTACTCTGGGATTGTTGTACATTAGTGCAAAATGTTGGTGCTAAAAATACACCAGCAGATAATTAAATACGCTCAAGCATGCAAAGTATAGCTCTAGGTGCTGTTACCGGATAGGATTTATTTTTTAGCATCTATTAGCTGTGCAGCTTGAAGTGTTGGGAGCCTTGGGCTGCTCGGAGGCTTTATCATTGCACTGGATGCTCGTCTGTTTAAAGGC
>NW_005187558.1:1035175-1045113 GCF_000239375.1 Pundamilia nyererei
ACAATTAAGCAAATACAAGTAATCTGCAGGTAGTAATAAAATAAACCACTAACTCTTTTACGCTACGTCCGCACCTACGCGGGTATTTTTGAAAACGCAGCTGTGTCGTCCACACGGAAACGTCTGATGTTGATATGCCATCCTGGTGGAGCTGGACTACCTGTGTAGGGTGCTTTTGTGTGACAAATATACCTCTAGGTGCTGTTAACGGATAGGATTTGTAAAAACAAAACAAAAAAAAGATGGCGGTGAAGCTCTAAATCCAACTTCCTTTGCCTTCAGGTTGCTGTCAGCGGTGTTGAGGACGTCAGAAGTGGAGTCCAGGGCAACCAGAGCGAATCTGACGGAGCTTTTGAGCCCGCAAATGGGGAAGGACATCGTGTGGTTCCTCAGACGATGGGCTAAGACGTATCTGCTCGTGGACGAGAAGCTCTATGGGCAGGTATAAGGCTGAGCTAACCGATCGCTTCATCAATCAGATCTTTTCTACACTGTCGCTGTAATACACATTTTTGCACCAGTTGGTATTTTTCTACAATAATGGCCATAAAGCAGGCAGTCGTCTTCTATCCAGCTCATCCTTTTCTACCCTTCCTCAGATCAGCATCCCCCTCAGCACAGCGTTTGGTGCCGACACAGAGGGGGCCCAGTGGATTGTGGGATATCTCCTGGAAAAGGTGATCAACAACCTGACCGTGTGGAGCTCAGAGGCTGAGCTAGCCAACGACACCGTGGAGCTGCTGGTGACGCTGGTAGAGAAGCGGGAGAGGTAAGAACATGTTACTCTTTGATAGACAAATAATGTTTTCAGGTAAACGGAAATAAATGTTCAGTATTTAAACTGAATGTTTTAGATGACCTTCCCATTCCCTAATGACACATTTGTTACACATAATATAACCACATATAATTTAACCATGAGCATGTTTGCTTGCTTTTCAAAAATATTACATCTCCCTTCACATCTTGTGTTGATAAATGCAGATTTTTATAAGAAAATCTATTCTTTTCTCTGGTTAGCACTGGGCAGGAGTCACAGTGGATCGTCAGACTCTAACAGACCCGTTGCCTCCCTCTCCATTCAGGGCAAACATCGTGGTGCAGTGTGAGAGCTGGTGGAACCTGGCGAAGCAATTTGCCAGCCGCAGCCCACCTCTCCACTTGCTGTCCAGCTCCGTGCAGAGGACTCTGATGAAGGCTCTGGTCCTGGGAGGCTTTGCACAAATGGACTCTGATGCCAAGCAGCAGTACTGGGCTGAGGTGTGCTGATACGTGTAGAAGTACTTAAGTGATTTACTGATTAATGATTGTTTAGTAGTAGTGGTTGCACTGGGGGGGAGGGGGGGGGAAAGTAAATGAAGTCTTAGTACAGTGAAACAGGAGAATTAGCAGAAGAGTAAAATGTAAAAGGCTGTGACATTTTGGTAATGAGCGGCGTTGCTAAGAAGCAGTCAGTGTGTGTCTCTGTGCATCGGATAATTGTTTCAAGTGCTTGTGACGCATTAAGTTGTTTTCCCGTATAAAGTGGGTTTGATCTGTTTGTTTGCAGCCTGCTTCTCTAACTACTTCTCTCGTCTTGCACAGTTTTATCTTTTTGTAGCATCGTCTGTCAAATCTAGCAAGCCAAAGCTTTTTGCAATTCTTTTTAACATTACAGCTCTAAAAATCACAAAAAACCCTTTCAAAAAAAAAAAATCTAATTATTTAGTCCTGTTTAGAGATGAGGAGCTGCACAGAGTTCAGTGAGCTATGAGGATTAGGACAGATGGATGAAGTCGATAATATTCCTGCGTTTAGTCTTTCTCCCGTGTGTATAACATGATCCTCGCCGTGATCCTGGAGGTCCTTTTCTTAATAAGCTGACAGTAGTAAACGGGGGTGCAAAGCCACAATGACTCCAAAGTAATTATGGTGAGTGTAGGAGTGAGGTCGCAGCTGTCGGTCCGTACAGCTGTTCTGTCTGAAGTCAGATCGCTCTGTGTTTGGAAGTAGAGCGAAGCACCTGACAACTGATCAAACACGGCTTTGGTTGATCTCTACTGTAGTGATGTTTGTTTACATGGACAGAAAATTCTCTTTTATCCTACTTGTTCAAGTCACTTTGTTTGATTGAGTTCAGACAAACCCTTTAAAGGGTTACAAGGAGGGTCTTGAATATCCTCCACGCAGTTACACCATCACCAGTCTGAAACATCACAGCAGAAATTGAGACTCATCACCAAATTTGGTGAGCCTGACATTACATCAACAAGGCATATGTGCCCAGAGAATTTCCTCTCTTTTTTTGTGGATCATCTTCTGTAAATCCAGAGACGGATTTGTTGGGAAAATCCTGCTAGGTCAGCAGTTTCTCAAACGCTCCAACAAGCACGTCGGACTCCAACAGCCATGCCATGTTCAAAGTCACATAAACCACCTTTCATCCCCATTCTCGGTTGAACATAAGTTTATTTTGCCAGCATCTGCAAGTGCAATGGGTTGCTGCGCTTTTTGCTAACAAGCAACAGCTGAACAGGTGTGCCTAATTAAGTGGCCAGTGATTCTATATTATAGTCAAATACATTGTACTCTGTAGCTCTAATGCATTGTCTCGCCATCTGACCTTCTGTCTGTCGTTGCAGGTGCTTCACCCGCTCCAGCAGCGTTTTCTTAACCTCATCAACCAAGAGAACTTTGCTCAGATCAGCCAAGAAGAAGCTGTCAAACAGGAAATCGTCGCTACGTTGGAGGCGTTGTGTGGCATCGCAGAGGCGACGCAGATCGACAACGTGGCCTCGCTCTTCTCTTTCCTCATGGACTTCCTGTCCAGCTGCATTGGCCTCATGGAGGTAACAGAATCTAACCCTGTAGATATAGAGATTGAAAATGTGACGTCATTCAGGGGTAAAACCGCAAAGAATTCTGGGAACTCGTGGCAAGAGGTACTAGCGCACGCAGGCTTTCAATTGAAATCAGTTACACAGCGATAAAAAGAAACATAAAAAAATGGCAAGAAGCTGTTGTCTTATTAACTGCAATAGCCGGTCACATGACAGCCACGGGAAGCCGACGAGTAAAGAGATCGGTTGTTATCGGATTACGTCGTTGAAGAGAAATTGTTTGAGCCATGTTTCCGAAGTAAAAAGAGCCGACGGATGGCCTGGATATACCGAATATAACGTCCCAGAACACTCCAGCTCACAGGTTAGTCTGCTCCAGGCAAAACACTGGCAAAGGTCAGAGTTTTGTAGTAGTTAATACGTCATTTTTCTTAACATGCTTGTAACCTATATCACCAATTAAGTCTGGCGCTGAACAGAAATGGTGGCGCTATGCTCCTTTGTTTATTGTGCATAAACAGTGAATTGTCCTGACACAATATTGTGTTTCGCTTCTGTTATTATGGTACATTGACAAAAACATACTTTTATTCACAGGATAAAACAGTTGTTTTGTATCACTAATTGTCCAGTGCGATTACAGCATACAGTATTGTTGTCACTGCTACATTTCTGTAACGCGTACCAGAAATTATTTCCACTGCTAATTAATTACCGTTGAGCTCAAAGGTTATATTAATAAATGGGTAACGAATGTGTATTTATGACGATGATTTGTGAGACTGGTAAACGTACCTTTGTTCGTACGATGGTCTTTCGTTCTACACGGTGCATTTCAAGGTCCTGCACCCATCCGTCGGTAAACTGTACCTGAGCTTGTTGCAGTGACCTGAAGTTACTAAACTTCATGAGTGTATGCACTCACTCCAAGAACCGTATGATTATAAATCTGAGCGTGGTGAAAGTTGGGCAGCACGCTAACGTCTTTTGTCCACTCTGTGTGCTCGTGGGGGTCTGACCCTTTCACTCCTTTGATTTTTCCTCGTATCTTTTCTTCAACTTTTCGTTGAGTCTGTCTTTGTACAGACCAGAATTGTTCTCCTTCGTTTTGTACATACCTTTTTTGGGGGGCAAAGAAAAAGCAAGAATTTATTGGAACCGGAGAATGAAGGTTTGCGGTGCTGCAAATGCTTGCATTTGATGCGGTACTTGGATTGTTTTGCCACGAGTTCCCAGCATGCAATGCGCAAAAGTCACGTGGTCTGTCAATCTCTATTGAGCTGAATTAAAACCTGAATCTTTTCTTTTGTCACCCAGGTTTACAGTAACACACCGGAAACAATCAACCTCATCATTGAGGTTTTTGTGGAAGTGGCTCACAAACAGATCTGTTACCTGGGAGAGGTGAGAGACGTTTCCACTGTGTTACCTGCAGACAAGGTTTTAAAGTATAAAATGCTGGTGGTTTTCCATCTGGCATAGAAACAAACTCCAACTGTATGTCCAAGACTCACTTAATATATTTCTGAAGAAGGAAAAAACTGCACTGACAACCAAACATAGGATTTTCAATTTGACACCATCTAACGCAAATCTTGGATCACTTTGAAACTTGGTGACTCTGACCTCAAGACTAAGGTCAGAGGTCTGTTTTCCTGAGGATTTTGTAAACACAATCACTTGAGAAAGATGTCACCTAGGGTTTTCAAATTGATACCATAGAGGCATCGACTGGGGGGCTGTAGGTTAGCATTTTTATCGTCATGGAAGCACAGTTGTAATAGTGGTCACTTGTGTACTCCTGATTCAGACCAAGTCCATGAAGCTGTACGAGGCGTGCCTAACGCTGCTGCAGGTCTACTCCAAAAACAACCAGAGCAGGAAGCGAAGCGATGCCACGGCCGAGGAGGACCAGTACCAGGACCTGCTGCTCATCATGGAGCTGCTCACAAACCTGCTCTCCAAAGAGTTCATCGACTTCAGCGACACAGGTGAGGTTTTTAAAAAAATAGATTTTGCGTATTTTTCCTCTTAAAAAGAAGACGTTGCTAAAGTTTAAACTTGACCAAGTGGCTGTGCGTTCTAGATGATGTGTTTCGAAATCAAGACCAGGGAACACCAGCATCCAATCGAACAGTATCCGCTGCAGATGTCGTTCTCTATGGTGTCAATATAGTTCTTCCGCTCATGTCTCAGGACCTGCTCAAGGTAAAACATAATCACGGATGTCTCTTTATATATTGATATAATATCATGTCTGTGACATATGTGAGCTCACGCTGATCCTGTTCTCGTTATTTTCCAGTTCCCCTCTTTGTGTAACCAGTACTACAAACTCATCACCTTCATCTGTGAGATCTTTCCAGAAAAGATCCCACAGCTGCCAGAAGACCTCTTCAAGAGCCTCATGTTCTCCCTGGAGCTGGGAATGACCTCGTATCCTCTTGCTGTGCCAGCAGTATTGATTGTTATGGTGGGATTTATGAGAGAATACCCAGTATCTGTAGAATATCCACATATTGGCTGTAGAGGTGGGCGGATTGATCCAAATATCGATAGCATTGATCTCAACGCTGGTGTTGATATCGGTTTGATACTAGTGGAATAGGATCGATCCTTTTTCTATCCTTTAAGTTCAGTATGTAGCCTGCATAATTACATAATTACATAGAACTGTTGACATAGATGTTGTCTGGAATACGGCAACAATCTCTCTAAATACTCAGAAGGCCACACCACGGGAGATTTGTTCTTTTCTTGCACTTAGAGTCGTTTTCCTGTTTGCCTGCTGCAGCTGTGGACGAGCCTGTCAACAGGCAAAAATGATTTTGTCAAAATAGTTTGTGCTCCTTAACATCTGTTTCAGGATGAGTTCTGAAATCAGCCAGCTGTGTTTGGAGGCTCTGTCTCCTCTGGCTGAACAGTGCGCTAAAAACCAGGAGAAGGACTCTCCTCTCTTTATCGCCACCCGTCATTTCCTCAAGGTACGATACGCACTTCATGTTGTCATGACAGCATTACAATAAAACTTTTATAAAGGAAGAAAAGGGGGGGAGAGTACTAATAAGTAAACAAATGCACACCAGCTCACGCCGTCCTCTGTGCACTCAGTTGGTGTTTGACATGCTGGTCCTGCAAAAACACAACACAGAGATGACCGTGGCGGCGGGAGAAGCCCTCTACACACTCGTGTGCCTGCACCAGGTGAGTAACACACAGTGCATGCAGCTCAGTGAAAATCTTTTTTCCCTCCCTCTCTTGTTCTGTGCAACAAATAAAGGCTTTTAAGATGCTGAAGGTCTTTCTTTTTGAAGGTTCCCAGGCTCTGCTTTTGTTCAGCTTTTAAATTGGAATTTCTTTTCTAAGCAGCATTTTAAAATGTGGGCTTCATCAAATACAGAAGTGCTTCAGGCTGAAACCCACAACTGTGCCGTTATTAACAGACTTTTACTCGGTGGCAAAAATGTGTTGATTACTGGACATAAAGCTTTTTGGTTTTTTTCCTCCTTTTTTGTGCGCTTTTAGCAAATGATTGAAACAAGCTGGCTTTCTGTTTCTGCCTTACAGTTAAATGTGACGGCACATTTTTAAAAGTAACAACTGTATATGTAAGAAAATCCCTTTACTGGGACCTGAGTTGCTCCTGGCGTGCAGGCACAGTTTCATAAATGACACAAGAAGCCCTCTAGTGGCTAGTTTGCAAAAACACAGCTGCACAAAAACTTGACCAGTTTTGTGATGTGCGAGTAGTTATTCTTTCAACCAGAGCTATTACATCGGGCAGTGGTTGAAAGATATGCAGATTCCAACTATGTATTTATTTATATACTTATAATACTGACTGTTAGCGTATAGTGACAACTAAACAAACATACACAAATGCAGTTAAAAGGCCACATGACATTAATACCCAAAGATAAAACATTTTGGATGTTATTTTCATGACAGTAAACAACTAATATTCATTAAATCTATTTTCTGAATATCCATCCATTGCGTTTATCCGGGGCCGTGTCGCGGGGGCAGCAGCCTAAGCAGAAAAGCCCAGACCTCCCTCTCCCCGGCCACCACCTCCAGCTTGTCCAGTGAAACACCAAGCGGTTCCAAGGCCAGCCGAGAGATATAACCTCTCCAGCGTGTCCTGGGTCTGCCCCGGGGCCTCCTCCCGGTGGGACATGCCCTGAAAGCATACTCGTCAGATGCTATCTCACCCTATCTCTAAGGGAGAGGCCAGCCACCCTTTGGAGGAAGCTCATTTCTGCCACTTGTATCTGCGATCTTGTTCTTTCGGTCACTACCCACAGCTCATGACCATAGGTGAGGGTAGGGATGTAGATCGACCGGTAAATTGAGAGCTTCACTTTTACACTCCGTTCTCTCTTCAGCACGAAGGACCGGTGCAGCGTCCGTCGTCTGTCGATCTCCTACTCCCCTCTCCCGTCACTCGTGAGCAAGACCCCGAGATACTTGAACTCCTCCACTTCTTTTCTCATTAAATCCTCTGCAAACTACTAGTGTTCATTTTTATAAAATAACGAATACTTTATTTAAAAGTTGGGAAATTTTACAGAATTGCAAGCAGAGATACCGACATGTGACTATGACGTGTGCAGTGGATTACACTGTAAACTGGAACATTGAATCTTGTGTATGTTTTCTTCTTTTTAACAATATAAATTATAAAATTAAAACAATTTTTCAATGTATTATAATGAAAGAGGGATAATACTATCTGCTTTAACCCTTGCCTTCGTTTGACACTAATCTGATGCTACATTGGTTTTCCATGTCAGGCGGAGTACTCGGAGCTGGTTGAGACCCTGCTGTCCTCTCAGAGAGACGCCATAATCTACCAGCGGTTAGCCGACGCCTTCAACAAGCTGACAGCCAGCAGCACGCCACCCACCATGGACCGCAAGCAGAAGGTTGCCTTCCTCAAAAGCCTGGAGGAGTTTGTAGCCAACGTCGGCGGCCTGCTCTGCGTGAAATAACCACTGGAAAACCAAACCGGCCTCTAATCATCGTCGTTCTGAAAAGCAACCAATCAAAGACGTCCCCTGCTTCATCCCTGAGAACTATGGGTAGAAGGGACGGCTGAAAGCCTCGGAGGACCTCTCTGGCAGCTGGGGCCGGTTGATCTCATGCCTGAATGTTTACCCTGTTTTCACCTCCTTGGATGTCTCTCCCCCCCCCCCCCCTTTCCTACTGTTACACCCGCCTGCCCAGCACGATCAGCAGACGCGATGAAGAGGAGGAGGAGCTAATTGTGGAGATTAAACTGCTGAGCAGATGGACTCAGAGGTTCATGTTAGACTGAAGCAACTGAGCACGGACTGTCAAGCAGCAGCCGATGATTGCTGGTGTCCTCCCTTTCCACCTCCTCCTGCTCCTCCTCCCCCTCCTCATGTGCCTGGATCTTTCTGGAGCGCGCGCGCGCACACACACACACACACACACACACACACACACACACAGGGACATAGAGAGCGACACTAAGGGCAAAACAAGTTGCTGTTCTTCAGGTTTTGTATGCAGTTAGAGGCATTAGAGGGGCCAACCCACCCTAGTTCAAATACACACACACGTCACCCCAGTCCTTCCCAGAGTGCCTTTGTTCTGCCGATTGTTCTCTATGTGCGTCTGTGTGTTATAAGGAGAGAGAATCATGCCATACGAAAAATGACAACCAGTAAGGACCGTGCCTGCCAAAAACCTAAGAAGACATACAAAGCATGAGGTGTGGCCGGCTGTCTTTGAGGCTGCTGATGCACTCGGAACAGGAGGACATTTGTTTGTTGGGAACGGGAACGTCAGAAAACCAAATTGAGATTGTGTTTGACTAAAGGGTGTAAATATCTATAAATATATAATGTTTTCAAGGCTGATACCCTTCAGAAATGTACGTTACGGGAATTAAAGATGACGGAAATGTTTTTATACACCAGTAAAAGGCAGGCAGAGATGTACGAGTTCAACAATGTATGAATTCAGCTAAAGAGGGAGCAATTTTCTCGCTGTTGACCTTTGCTGTTTGATATAGTTTTGTTTTTTTTCCCTTCCTATTTGGATTTTAGTTTATATTGTGGCCCCCTTGCCTCTGGACACGTGAAGGCCAGAGACAGATGGCGCCTTGAAAGTTTAGCAGGATGATTTTATTAGTATTTTTCTACAGCAGCACCTCCACCCGATCACTCTTCAACACACACACTGGATATTACAGAGACTGTTGGAGTTGAAGGACAGCAATAACAAACCAAATAAAAAGGATCAGAGCCACTTGCTGAAGCATTATGTTGGAGACAGAACCCTCCTCGTTCACAGTCCTATCCCTGTTATTGTAGATGGCTGTTTTGTTAATGAAGTGTAAAGTGTACATAAACGTATTGTATAAAACGTCCTGGCTTCTGTACTTTCTTTGACATGTGCGCTGGCTGTAGTAAACTGTTGATTTGTCGATTGTTCTACAGCAGACCTTTGAGTCTGCAGACTGTGAAGGCAGATACGTTTCAAGACATCCTGATCAGTCTTTGTTTTTTGTGAACCTTTAAAAGATTATGGAAAGATTTTCATTAAAGGAAATGATCAGAAGTGGAGGATCGCCCAATCCAGAAGTGATCTGGATCCAGGAATCTTTGGAAGGATTCTTTACAAATGTAAGAAAAGACTAAATTGGTCTTTACAAATACGTATCCGACTGAGTTAGTATTAATGTTGTCGAGAAAGCATCTCTTTCTGGATCCTGGGAATCAGTTAATGGGTGGTTTTAGCTTTAGCAAGAGTATGGAAGTGCTTACAGCCTCAAAAGGTTTTATTTCAGAAACAGAGTAGAAAGTAGAAATCTTTCTATATTTACAGCTTATTTTGAATTGTTACACTATAAATGTTGTGGTTTGTAGTGAGCTTCACATTTTATCATAGCTGGAACCAACCAGTAGAGAATTTCAGGGGTAAATGTTTGATGGGGGTTCAAAATTTAGGAATATTCAAAATTGAGAATATTTGGGGTCTTGTAGAATAGAATAGAATAGAATAGCCTTTATTGTCATTGTACAGAGTACAACGAAATTGGAGTGCCACTCCCTTGGTGCAAGTTTCAATAATAAATATAAATGTAAAATA
>NW_005187558.1:1046672-1047928 GCF_000239375.1 Pundamilia nyererei
ACACACACACAGTCATGTACATCCACATATTTACCCACACACAACATCCTTCTCACCGCATCCACTAAACCATTAACAGCTGCCGATTGCTACAAAACATACAAATGCGTTTTTCTAGAGTTTGAGTCAGCTGGTTTCTCAGATCATTAAACCAACATTTGATCTGTCACAGCACCGAGCTGTGGCTTTCAGTCAGGTGGGACTCGGTGGAGCTTCAATTAATGAATTCATAAAATGTAAGAGAAGAGAAACAATAAACCAAGTGGATTCTTTAAAAAAATAAATTGTTAAATTAAAAAATAATTGTTTTTATGATAAAATACACAATTTCTCGTACATCTGTGGACTGATTAATCGACTCGATTTGGATTTCTTTCCAGCTGCACTGAAGCTGTAGCTACGTTAGTGATTGCGTCATTATTCTGCGACTACTCACGTGTTGACAACAGAGAAGTGCAGACTGGAAGCAGCTACTGATCAGGTATGTTTCTTTTGGGTCAGTATATGAACAGGGTCGACAGACTCGTCTCGTGGACCTTTAACCGGCGATGTTAATTTTGACCCACGGGTCCGTGATCTTTTAATTCGGCCTTGAAATGCCGCTTTTCCCTCGGTGTGAGGACACTAACCCTAAAGAAAAAGAAATGTTCTCCAAAGTTTTGCATCAAGGGACAGGAAAGGAGGGGCATCACCTTACACATAAGGTGAAAAAAAAATAAGGATTAACCAAAATGTTTCTATCAAGTCAAAACAAGCTTACAATGTAAGCGTAAATGTAAAATCACAATGTAACAGGTGGAAAGCAGTCAGACTGAGACAGGATGTGAAATTGTTACGGATGTCTGGTGGGAAGGAGTTGCTGAGGCTCTAGACCCAATGGTAGGAGATCTATAAGTGCAGATGTGTGTGTGGGCATGCAAAAGTTCATGCTGCCTACAGCCTTAAAGATATTACTACAGTATTTAAGTCAGTGGAGCTGCTGAAGGAGTGTGACATAACTAATGGAGGGAGTTCTGGACCAGTTGAAGTTTAATGGGCTTCAATTTAATTAAATTAAGTTTTATTTATAAAGAGCCAACAACCACAGCAACAGTCACCTTAACTGACTTTATATTATATGGTAAAGATCCCACAACAATACAGAGAAAACCACAACAATCAGATGACCTCCTTTGAGTAAGCATTTGGCGACTGTGGGAAGGAAAAACTCCCTTTTAACAGGAAGAAGCCTCCAGCAGAACTAGGCTGGGGGGGGG
>NW_005187558.1:1049201-1093938 GCF_000239375.1 Pundamilia nyererei
AATATCGTTTATTATTTAGTATCTACTGTTATCTACAGCTAGCTAGTTTATTGTGATGGTGCTGTTTTTATTATGTTGCTCTTTCTTTGTTTGCTTTCTCTTCTGTTTTTTTTCTCCATACAGGTGATCCAGGTGTTTTGTTTGTTTTTCTTTTTCTTTCTTCCCCCCCTTCTCACCGTCTCTTCTCCCCTTTGGTTTTCTTTCTCTCCCTCTCTTTCTTTCATTCTCTCTCCCTGTCCTGTCCCCCAGTCATGTCTGTCCCGTTTGTAGCAACTGAAAATAAAATAAATTCATAATTATAATAAAGGTCAATCAAGTGGACCAATATGGCAAGGCCATGATGATCCACTTGGTAAAATAAATCCGCTTGGCATCTTTCTTGGCCTTAAGACAACAATTCTGATGGCTAAAGATCCAAACGGGACACAAAAAGAAAAAAAGAAAAAAGAACAACACCCAGACTCTTGACCTGTAGTGAGGCAGAAACTGAGGAAAAATTGTTACATTTTTAGACAAAGTGCAGTTTTAACACTGGTTAGTTTGATAAAATTGCAGAGTGCTGTTGGAGAATGAGGATTTGACTTCCTAGAGGCAAACACAGATGGCGCTGGGCACATGAGTGCTGCTAGGTTTGGTAGACAGGTGTCAGCATAACAATGGAAACTAATGTTAACTTTATGGAAGATATGACCAAGAGGAAGTAGAGGAGGATAAATAGCAGAGGGCCCAGGAGAGATCCAGGAGGAACATTGTTAATAACTGAAAATGGACGGGACATTTTTGAGTGTGGCCAGAGAGATAGGATTCAAACCAGTTTAAAGGTTTGTCAGTGATTCCAGTAGAAGCTAGTCTGTCCAGAAGGGTGTTATGGGATATAATATCAAATGCTGCACTCAGATCAAGAAGGTTAGTAGTCCGGAGTCAGCTCCTATGAGGAGGTCATTAGAGATTGTAGACACAGTGAGATGCTGAAATAGCCTTTCTCTGGAGTGAATGTTATTTAGATTAAAGCCACATTTGTCTTTGTTTGATTACAACCCTATGAGCAAACAGCTAATACCCCTTTTAAACAGAGGGTCTGAATAGTGGGTGGGTGAGATTTCCTTGCTTACAGAACCAGTAGATGCCTGAGATATCCCCCCTCTATGACCTTTCAAATATTCAATAGAAAAAGTGTTTGAAACTGAGTGTTTACAGCGGTCTGCTCAGCTTTGGCTGCTCAGGGATTCCTGAAACATACGCTGACAAATAATCTGCATTGTCCTGCTCCTTCAGCCATGAGCGACAGCGATGACGATGTTCCCACTCTGTCAGCTCACACTCTGGCCGCCCTGCAGGAGTTTTACAATGAAACGAAGGTTGTTACGGATCACAGCGCTGCACCCACAGACCAGTTTGCTGTGGGAGCCGTGGAGGAGGACTGGGTGAGTTTACGGTGTTTTGTGTTTATTTTTAAGAAGTTCAACTATTAAAACAAGACAAACCATTAATAATCACAAGGATGACCAATTCTAAACCAGATTTGCACGAAAGAGTGAAACAGACCTTTTTATTTGGAGGGTTTAATTCAGCTCATTGTCAGTAAATCGCAGTAATGTGACGGAGTTAATGAAAAGTGAATGTCGGTAACAGATGTCTGTCTGTGCATGTCCACCAGCGGATGAGCCAGTTCTGGTACAGCGACGAGACAGCAACACAGTTAGCCGAGGAGGCGGTACGAGAGGCTGGAGAGGGAGGAAGGTAAAACCTCGCACTCCCACATGAACACGCTGCCCAGATGTCATTAGCTGTTTTTCATTTAGTGAAACAGGATAAAAATACGCTTGAGTTCTGTGACCATGTAGAATCGACGTTTGGTTTTGCTGATTGGCGAGCACTTTGGGCCTCCTTTCCTCTCAGGATAGCATGCCTGAGCGCGCCCAGCGTGTACCAGAAGCTGAAGCAGGGTGTGGTGGACGGTTCAGATCGGGTGTCTGCCGTGGTGTTGGAGTACGACCGCCGCTTCGCCTCCTACGGAGAGGACTTTGTGTTCTACGACTACAACAAGCCGCTGTCTCTTCCGGACAGCGTGTCTCCTCACAGCTTCGACATTGTCCTCGCTGACCCGCCGTACCTGTCCGAGGAGTGTCTGAGCAAAGTGACCCAAACCATCAAATACCTGAGCAAAGGCAAAGTGCTGCTGTGCACAGGTGAGACCCAAACAAGCTCTGATGATGGCACATAAGTAGTTTCCTCACAGAGAGAAGCCTCTGATCATCGTCTAACAACACAGTCTGTCTGTATGAGTCAAGAATAAATGCTAGCTTCTTTGATGTCACAATGAACGAGCGACACAAGCTGCTAAAAAAAAACTAGATTAGATGTGAAATTAAGTATTAAACAGTTTTATTTTTTGGTGTGTTTTTAACATGTGGTGTTTGGGGTGTTTCTCAACAACAGGAGCCATCATGGAGAATCTGGCAAAAGATCTCCTGGATGTAAAAATGTGCAGCTTTTTGCCCAAACACAACAGGAACCTGTCCAATGAGTTCCGCTGTTTTGTCAACTACCCGTCCCGCCTGCTGTCCTGCTGAGGAGCCGGGCGTCCATCAGATCGACGCTTCGTTCCGAGCTCATGGGGGAGGGGCGACATGTGAACCATCTCACATGAAGATCAGCGTTCTCTTCACCAATACACCGAGAATGGAAAAAGATAATCCCAGTGTCTCGCCGTCCTGATGTCTGGGCTTTGGTTTGATGACTGTAAGTTTGTGATTCAGACTGGTTGCGGGAACTTTTGAAGACATGGACTTTATTTCAAGACCAAAGGTTGAACAAAAAGATGATAAGAGGCATTATGGTTCATGTAAGCTTCAGTGTTTTTCATGGTTTATTCATACAAGAGACTGAAAGTTGGGTTAATCACTGTTTTTAAATGCTACACTGCTCGAGTAGCTTTTAAGTAATAAATCTGAAAGTCTAGTCCATCTCAGGTTTTGATACCAATTCAGAGCAGATTACTGTTAGTTATTTAATCTAAATCATGAAAGAGTTTTGGTCAGGTCAGCTCTGTGGTGGCAAAATGAGCGAGTAGAAGAAAAGAGTTCACGGGAATAGATCACCCCGTTCAGCAAACACCCAGAAGGGTGACGAGTACATCAGCTGTTTAGTATTGAAGAGGCAGCAGGAACAACTTTTATTTTTTCTAAAGAACGTTTATTTTCTAACCGCTCAGAAAGCTCAGCTGTTAAACAATTGGGCTCTACTGGGAAACATACAAGTGTTGTATGTTTGTACAGTTACCCAGATAAGTGAGGTAACAGTCGCATATATTTGATGTTTGCTGTTATTAAAGTGTCTGAGTAACATGAAGCGTGGGCTTGTTGCTCTGATCACCTGAGAAAGTTGCAGATGTTGTACAGCAGCAGGTGGCAGCATTGATCAGCTCATTCAGAAGTGAGGCCCTCTGTTGTTGTTTGCTTTTGTTTTGAAAGGTCTGGATCACCTAAATAACAACAACCTCCCATTTTTTTTTACTGCAGCTTGTCATGCAGAGGCAAAACTATCTGCGTTACTTGATATGAGAGTTGCTAAATAAAACATGTGCCTCTGTACTTTTGCCAGAAGCAGACCTTCAGTTTTTATGGTGTAGTATTTGTCAAAGTTTCATTCAGTTTGTTAGAAATCTGTGTGTGTATGTCTGATACACAGATGGTTGCGTTTTAATTCTGAACTCAAAGGTTTGTCTTGGTCGGTCGATCTGTCTGCTGAAGCTCTGTCTGTACTAAACTTTTCTTTTTAAGTGACATTTCCAGGGGCTTCAGTTTCAGACATAATGTTCTAGCACGAGCGAATCAGCTGTAAAAAACAAACAAAAGAAAACTTCTCTGCAGCAGCAGTGCTGCTTCCGTCAAGCTTCCTTTCTTGGAGTAAAGAGCTTCCTGGCTTTAGGCCCTCTCCTCTGCAGGCTCTGGTTGCTCTTCTTCGGCCTCTTCTCCAGCAGCGGCACACAGGTGCATCCCACGGCTATGGAGACGTAGATCTCCGTGTAAGAGTGGCGGCCGCCGACGCAGGAGCCTGTTCTCCTCAGGATGACGGAGGGAGCGTAGACCAGGGTGCTGCGATACTGACTGCTCTCCTCGCCGTACGGTCCGATCAGGCAGCCCTTGCACAGGCAGTAGGCCTCGGGGATGTAGCGGGGATATCTCTTTGTGTCGTATGAGATCCTGAAAATGTATTTAATGATGTTCAATGCACTGGCAGAAACAGCTTGGTACATGAACTGTATATATAAACAAGATATTTTTGTTTTGTACATTTCCCTGGAAAAAAAAAGAACCATGCAAAATTTCTTGTGACAAAATCTGAGCTCTCAGAGAACTTCTACTGATGCCATCCCTCCCTTTTCCTAATATATTGGATATTGGATGGAGCCCCAGCTGTTAAAGGGCAGGAGGCCTTACTAGAAAAGCAAATAGACTACAATAGTGTACTTCAAGAAAATTTGGGTGGCTATACCTGCACAAATATAACCTTCAGGGAACACTTAAGAACTAAGTTCAACACAAGTTTGTAAATAAATCCTGAACAATCAGCAGCATGTTTTGTAGGCTGAAGAACTAACAGAACTTTGGACACAATAACTAAAAAAGGAATCTTGGAGGAAAATCTGGAGACAAAGGGACAAACGGAACTAAATGCACTAAATGCCTGTAAGACGTTTACAGAATGACTGCTGTAACAGGATAACAACACAGTTTACGCTTCCCGAGGGTCTAGAAGCAGAAGGTTTGGCCAGCATTCGTCCCAGAGCAGAGCGTGGAAGATGGCCCAAGAATTTCCCAGAGCTAGAAGCCTTCTGCGGGAACAAATAAATGCTCCAAACAAGAACTGAAAGGCTCAACTGCTACGCAAAGTGTTTCATAGAGCAGCTGTCATTTTGCCAAAGGAGGTGTTAATGCTTTGGCAGAAGAGATCATTGTCTCTCTTCTTTGCAGATGGTATTAATAAAGCAGTCTGGCTCAGATATTTAAGAAAATGTTACCGTTGACTTGATCCATTTACTATCACAGCTGTCATGGTGAAAGAGACTGGATTGGTCACTATTCACACCTCACCAATTAACCTAACCCATTTTTAGGCTGTGGGAGGAAGTCGGAGTACCCGGAGAGAGCCCATGCACACCAGAAAATACACTCAACAATCATCAGCTGTTACATGTTTTTCTTTAATAAACCTAGTTTTTCTAAAAGGACAAAATCTGATATATCCAGAAATGTGGGTAGAACTTAAAAGGTTGAATTAAACATAAACCGTGTGCATTGTTTAGCTGAGCTGCTGCGTTTCTGTCGCTTACATGAGATTAACATAGTACTTCAGCAGCCTGTTTTGATGTTTTCTGCTTTATGTCAAAGTCTGTTCAAAAAGTGTATTTCGTGTATTTGTTTAGCATTAAAGGCAATCAGAAAGTTGCCGGTAGCCGTGATGATGTAGGTACTGTGAAAGCGCAACGCCTTTCAGGACACGTTTCAGGAAACCTTTCATTTCACGGCGTGTTGTACTCGTGTAATTATGTATGTGACAAATAAAGAATCGTAAAATATCTAATTTAATTATACCGTGAATCCACGGCTGACAAAGTCTGTTCTGTTATTTAAATATAAAATATGTGAGCACGCACGGGTTTCTTTCTTCCAGTTGTTTCTAAATCATAATACATCCCAATAAATGTTTTTATCGCCGCCTTGTCGCTATTTTAAGCATAGCGGTGTCCAGCAGATATGAAACGTAAATGCGTTACTGGCACCGGATAAGTGTCCCTCTTGCTCTCACCTGTAGGCCCAGGGGGAGATGCTGAGCAGGTTGACCGGGAGGCGGGTCTTGCCGGCGGTCGGGACCCGTGCAGTGGTGGGGCAGGTGAGGTTAAGTTTGTCCTGCGGCTCCAGCTGCAGAGCGTGATGGAAAGCGCTCATCACTCCCACCGAGAGCCGTCCAAAAATCTCCT
This sequence comes from Pundamilia nyererei, assembly GCF_000239375.1. Classification (NCBI taxonomy): domain Eukaryota; kingdom Metazoa; phylum Chordata; class Actinopteri; order Cichliformes; family Cichlidae; genus Pundamilia; species Pundamilia nyererei. The sequence goes on from NW_005187558.1 coordinate 1,055,185, forward strand.
CCAACTTCTCCTCCGGCATGTCCAGGCAGGACCGCGTCCTGACGGTCTTGTTTCTGACCCGGGTCGCTGCTGCCGGCCGACACAGCGACAGCAGCAGTAGTAGCAGAACGTGGACTCTGTGGGGCATCTCCGCGTTTCTTCTCAGGATGTTGCTGTGCCCAAGTGCGCATCCACCGAAAAACGAACGTTTCCTTTGCGTTCTTAAGTAATGCGTCTGAGAACAAGTGACGTTTGTTCGTAAAAACAGATTTGATCGTTCACGGGTTACTTTCCTCTGTTAAAATCCAGCAAATAGTTGGAAGTGCTGGAAAGCCACACGTTCCACGATCCTGGCGCTGAAGGCGAGGAACAGGCGCGCCACCAGGAAAACTGCAGAGACATTTTTTGTTTTTTGGCACTACACATCCACGGCGTCGCCAGGAGGAATAATTGCCAAATAATTTGAAATTTTCTAACAGTTTGTGAGTGTCACACCTGCTGCTTTGTGTCCATGACGAGAAGACACCACAGAGGAGTCTCTGGTTCTCATTTCTCCTGCGACGTGTGCGTAAAACCCCGACTGAGCGCTGAGGCGGTCTGATGCAGCAGCCAGAGAGAGGCTCAGTTACACTGAAGCACTGGCAGAAAAAAACAGTCCTGCCTGTACCCCAATAAAAAAAAGAGCCCAGCGTTTATTAGAGGAGATCCTGATGCGAGTGGGAAGTCCAGCCTGTTGGATGTGGATCCTGGCTTTGCACCATCTCCACCCCTTAGACCAGAGGTGTCAAACATAAGGCCCGGGGGAGGCAGCAAAGACTCCAGTCCGGCCCACTGCTTTAGTAAATGTGACGGAGAGCTTACATTTCTGGACTTTTATATGTGTTTTCATAAGTTTTTTCATTATTGACTGTAAACTGAGATTTCTGTTTTTGTCACAATAAAAGAACATTTCCCGCGAGTTTAGTTTAGAATTACAGGAAAGCCTGTCCAAGGAGCTGATTTTTTTCTTCTGTAATTTTACACATTTCTTACAGTTTAAGCCCAAACAGTGTGTCAGCATGACTGTTCTTTTATTTACTACAGCAGCTTTTGTTTACCGTGTGGAAAGACTGAGACAGACTGCTGGAACTGAACTTCTTTTTCTTGTAATCGGGGATTAAAAGTGTCGTTAAACTTCTTTACACTGACAAAAAGGGGAGTTCCACTGGTCCGGCCCACTTAAGATCAATGTGGGCTGCATGTGGTCCACAGTATGAAATAAGTTTGACATTCCTGCTTTAGATAACATGCAAATAGCTACGTAACAACGCTGCTAATGTCAGCTCTAGTTTTACCCATGCACTTTGTTTTAAAGTTTTAACAAACTGTCACATTGATACTCAGACTCAACATTATTTCCTTAATGAAATAGTTTCTCTTTTAATGATACAATAAATGACATAAAGATGAAGAAATAAAAAAATAATAAATACAATAGAATAATTACAAAATGCAGAACATGAAACAGAATCTGGAACAGATGAATCACAAACCTTTGCCTTTAAAAGCATCAGAACGGTGAAATGTTTTCCAATTTTTAGCAATGAGCTCAAAGATACAGGGTAATAGTATGGTATGGAATAGTATGTCCTTTTCTTTGAAACCCCGTGTGCTGGACTTAAGAGCCAGAACAAAGCTGTCTGAGGTGTCTCACACTGTCATGTAACCAGCCTTCCTATCACGTACAGAGGCATTCATTTCCCACACGGACATTTAGAAATGGATACATTTTCATTTGACGAAGGACTGAGATGTCAGGTAAAGATGTTCAGTGTGAAAGAGCATCTGGACCATCATGGATTACCAACAGATGTAAATAAACATCTGCTGAACGTGAGTTTAAAACGTCCTGTGGTGAAGCTCTGGGCTCTTGACTTACAAACAGAGATAGCCTTGTGCTAATGCAGCTACTCTGGCAGCAGGTCGTCTCCTAGCTCTTCATCTGCAAAGTCGTCATCCTCCACACGCTTCTTGACTCCCGTCTTTGGTCTGTCCATCTGAGGCCCCAGTGGGTCCACGTAAGACGCATCTACACACAGGAGGAACAGCTTGTGATGAAATAGTTTGGGACGCTGTATCCCGATAGAGACATAATGTCAACATTGTACATCCTTTCTACCAATGCCGTTCTTTTTCTGTGTGTGTTTTTCTCAAGGAGCGCTGCAGAGTGAGATCGTGTGCACAGACCATTTCACTGCATTTTTTGGCATTCTAAATAGATGAGTTAAGATAACTTTCAACATTTAAGTCTGCACAGGTTCATATTTTAAAAACACTGATATAAATATTACTCTGTTCCATTTTTAAACAGCTGCAATGAATTGCATTTAAGGATACACTATTCAAGTTGTTCTTTTCCCTTATACTCAGTGACCCTGCTCTGTTCGTGGTGTGTCACTGCTTGGCTGAGTTGCTGCGGTTGCTAAACTGACTTGTTGCAATGGTGGCATCCTATTACAGTGAGCGCTTTAGAACGTCTCATTCATGCACAAATGTTTGAACAGGCAGGCTGCACGGCCAGGTGCTAGATTTTATACATCTGAGGCAAAGGGACTTACAACACCTGAATTCAAAGATTAGAGGTGCGGCCCAATACTTAAATGACAACCCATGCAGTTTATCTGCAGAGGACTATCCGCTGTGTGCTGCAGACAAAGAAAAACCTTTGATAATATCTTTATGATCATCTAAACCTCAGAATGTGTTTCAACATGGGCTTGAACTCTAAATAGATACACGAATACAGCTCTTTTCTACTTTACTGGACCATTCAAAGACCTTTATAGAATTCAGTCACCCATTCACACAAGCACTTTTTTCTATGCCTGAGTGCTTTTCGATCTTTTCCAATCTAACATTCACACTACAGCTCACTGCAACTCATAATGTGGATGGCTAAATTATCAGAATTCCAGCCATCCATGTAGATGATGTTCCAGCACTAAACGAAATGAAACTGCACTAAGATGTCTATAAACCATCTGTGTGGTTATATATTTACTCATATTTTTCTAAAACAGGCACGTATGTCTTGCACAACACATGAAGTTCAAAGACATAAGATAGTTAGGTAGGTGTTATATCATTAACTGCAGAGAAAAATATGGTTTCCTCACCCAGTTCTTTTGGACTGCTGGCTTCATAAGGCTCATTTGAACCAGGAAGTGACCTCATTTTGGCGCTCAGACGCTCTCCTTTGGTGCTGCTGCTGCTGCGACCACTGTCTGTACAAAAACAAGCACACACCTGCTGACTCATGATCTTTTTTAAAAGCAATACTCACATTCAAAATCCTATTAAAAGCTGTTTAAATATTTAAGCTGTTTAAAACAGCAGTGCCTCTGTCTGTGGGCTGCATGCGACTGAATATAGACGTGCAAAGTTTTCTGGCACACTTTCACGTACAAAATGTCTTTTTCATGGCCCAAGTATCTCGCTGACATTGGCTGAATGTGTGCAGAAAAAGCATTCCTCCAATGTGAAATCACAGTCACTAAATATCACTGACATGTACGACTTGCTGTACAATAATGGACGATTTTTGTGAATACATGGCGCGGTCGAACATGCCTACTGACCAGCTGCTAAAATGCAACACTAATATGCAACACACTCAGGTACTTTTGACAGGATGTAATGAATATGCCGGATAATGTGCACGTGTGTGTTCCAGGCTTATATGACAGGCTGACAGGGGCATGTAGTGATATGAATTACAGACATGACTGCAGACAGCAGCAGCCAACATCTGGCTGCCAGGTAGCCTTGGAAACCTTAGGGGATCGGCAGCAGAAAGCTGAAAAACAGGAAGGAGGCCTGATATTCCACCTTCCCCTCATAGTCCCAAAAAAATCTCAAACTGCTGGCAAACTGAGACCTCGGTTGGAAAATCAACGTTTCCCCCCTGCCTTCCTTTCTTGGACAGTTTCGTTTGCATTTCTCTTTTAGTTTACACAACACATGCTAGAAGCTAGGAGCTGCAACAGAAGTTTCCACAATTAAAGACGTTATAGGCTTGTTTTATACACCTCTGAAACACAAATAACCCTTTATTTTTGCAAGGAGATGGAGATCAATAGAGACGATGCAACTTTCTGGCTTTTAACTATTTTTTCTTATTAAAGATATGTTGAAAAAAAAGTTCAGGTACATTAACCCAACCATATCATTTACGTTTGAAAAGGCACATCACACATGATAGAAAACACAGGTTAGAAAATCCCCACGTTTCGACACACTTCTCTCCTGTTCTGCCACTGCGTTTCACCAGATTCAGACTGCAGAACCACAGCTGTGGAAACGTGAGAAAACAAACCACCAGACTCACACGTCAGTCACGAGAGAGCCGAAGACCTGCAGACACACGAGACCACACAATACGCAGACTTTACAGAAAAGATGGAAAACTCTCAGGTGAACGAGAGGGTTTTCCCCGAATATCTCGGAGCCGTCTGAGTGCTCGCTCCCCTCCTCCTCCTCCTCCTTTCAGTGCAAAAAATGAGCACAGTCCAACATCACGGCTGCCTGTCAAACGATTTCTGGATCAGGTCCATTTTTTCTTCTTCACTTGGGAAACTCACTTCTGCTATGCGTGCCTTGCAGTGCTTCACTCAGATGGTTTTAATCACTTAAAAGATTTCCAATGACAGGAGCTCTTATAAAATTAAAAATAAAATAGGTCTGATGCTAATGCTCCGTAGAAGAGAATCACCTGTATGTGCAGACACCTTTGCCTGACTGAAGAACTTTATCAGAGGTCATCTTAAGATTTCACAGCAGAGACTCACAGTACAAACCTAAACATGCTGTTGCTGCTACACAGCTTCCCTTAGTCTAATTTATGTGAATTTTGCTGTTTTGGCTCTTAAAGCTCATTGGCAGGAGAGCTGACTGTGCATTTGAGGGCAAACTACAGATGTAACAACTTCTGAAACATCTCTACTCTATCCCTACTTTTAAGATTAGGCTTAAAATGTTCATTTTTGCTAAAGCATATAGTTAGGGCTGGATCAGGTGACCCTGAATCCTCCCTTAGTTACGCTGCAATAGGTGTAGGCTGCTAGGGGATTCCCATGATGCATTGGGTATTTCTTCTTCAGTCACCTTTCTCACTCGTTATGTGTTACTGGACCTCTCTGCACTGAATCATACTTGTTATTAATCTCTGGCTCACAGATGGCCCCGCCCCTCCCTGAGCCTGGTTCTACTGGAGGTTTCTTCCTGTTAAAAGGGAGTTTTTCCTTCCCACTGTTACCAAAGTGCTTGCTCATAGGGGGTCATATCATTGTTGGGTTTTCTCTGTTTGTATTATTGCACGATCTACCGTACAATATAAAGCGCCTTGAGGTGACTGTTGTTGTGATTTGGCACTAGATAAATAAAATTGAATTGAATTGAATGAACTGAGCAAAGAAACAAGCCCCAGTTTATTCAACAATCTCCTTGTTTGACTACAAATGGCCAGAATTACAGGCACATAGCCTGAAAGTCACAGTCTTACATACCTCTCCCCGAGTCCAGTAGTGGACTGAAGTGTTTAGACTCAGACTGAGATACTGGGAAGCAAAGAGGAAGCAGAGAGGGAATACAGATGAAGACAGAAGATCCAGAGAAGAAGATGAGAAGGAAGGAGAGATTACAGAGCTAGACTAAAGGTCTTACAGCACAGAGAGTAGCAAAAAAGTCTGCCACTTGCAATGAAAGATGATGACAATAAATGTGTCTGCGGTTTACAACCTCGCTTCTCTCACCTGCTTTGACCTCATCTTGTGCACCATGAGAAAATGAGAAAAGGATCTGGGTTTTAGTTCAACAATTTAAACGTTCAAACCAATATTTAAGCATCTGAAAGACTGAAGTAGCAAGGCTGTGATGGACAGTCTCCAGCAACCGCGTGTGTTCATTTTAACAGATGCATTTGGAGGCTCTGGCACCACTAAGCTATGGGAAGATGAAAAGTCCTAATCTAATTTATCACGACACAGAGGACTAATGGAAGCCTTGGCGGGAGAGAGCAGCAAGCGCATTAACAGGTGTCCGTTACACAAACTCATATATGAATACAACTCGACTACAGGAGCCTGCTAGAGACGTTCAGCTGCACAGCATGGAAACGCTGGGCCTTGTTACACTTTCTGGAGGCTCTCTGGTTTGTATGGATTACATTTGAAATTTGCTCATGGTCCAGCTTTCCAGTGCCACAGCCAGCCTATTTGTCTGTATTTGATGGGGATCTGTACTGAAAGTTCAGCCTCTTCAGAGTCTACTAATCCCACAGAGTGCTCAGACCTCCTCATCCTGCAGGATCCAGCAGGATGAGGAGGTCTGAGCAGATCAGGCCTCAGTGTGGTGTTTGAAAACATATACCCATAACGCTGGACTTCTTAGGAGAGATGAGGACAGGTGTGGAGATGCCTGCTGCAGCATGTGTGAACAACAGGTAGAGAGACAGAAAGAAGCAGTGAGACATAAAAATAAAAGAGTGGATCTGATGATCAAAATCATGACGACGATCGTCGTTATAGAAGAGGCATCAGAACCATAACAATGTTTTATGAAAATTATATTTATGTGAGCAAACTTCTCATATGTTAAAATCTTGGTTTAGCTCAAGCTGCCATGAAAAAAACCTACGCCTAATAAAGTTCACAGATGTTCCTGTACTGTATGTTCATTTAACTTGAAATTACACCAAAACCCACACATGGAGATGGTTTTCAATGTGACTCTAATAAGATTTTTATAGATGTGCCTCATTCTGGGAGCTCAGTGTGCCTTTTGTGTTGCAGTACAACACAAAACAAGTATAAGTTTAAATCCTTAATGATGTAAGGTCTGAGCAGAGAGAACAAGGATAGAGGACATGGAGAGCACAGTCTGTGGACAGATGCCACAGACAGATGTGTGGCTCTCTGTCTCTCTGCTGGCTGATTTGGGGGATCCACAGTTGTTTGATGCCACATCACCAGCACAGTTACATACTTATTGACATCTGCATTATTAACACCGCAACACAGATACAATGGGGGAAAGTAACTATCTGATCACCTGCTGAATCTGTATGTTTGCTTGTTTCCATGGAGACACAGAATGTCAACAAAATCCAAAAATCCACAAAAAACCCCAACATTATATAAAAGTTATAAATTGATTTGCATGTCACTGACTTAAACAAGTATTTGATCCTCAAGCATAACACCTACTAAGTACTTGATGGTGAAACCCTTGCCTTGGCGATACGTTGTGGGTCATTGTCATGCTGGAAGATCCATCCATGACTCATCTTCAGTGCTCTGGCTGAGGGGAGGAGGTTCTCATCCAAGATTTTACGGTACACAGCCCCGTCCACTGGCCCCTCAGTGCAGTGAAGTTGTCCTGTGCTCTTAGCAGAAAAACAGCCCAAAGCACAATGTGTGCTTGACTGTGGGGATGATGTTCTTTGAGTCATACCCAGCATTACATTTCCTCCAAACACAGAGGGTTGAGTTGATGCTAAAGAGCTTGATTTTGGTTTCATCTAACGACAGCACTTTTCCCCAACATGATTTAGATGTTCACTGGCAAACTCAAGACTGGCCTGCACAGCCTTCTTGAGCAAAACGACCTTCTTGAGCGCTGCAAGATTTCAGTTCATTACAACACAGCGTGTTACTAATGGTGTTCTTGGAGACTGCGGTCTCGACTGCCTTCAGATCGTTAACAAGCTCCTCCCATGTAATATTGGGGTAATCCACCGCCTCATCACCATCCTCACTCCATGAGGCAACATCTTGCATGGAGCTGCAGACTGAGGATGACTGATGGTTATTTTATGTTTTTTCCAATTCCAAATAATCACACCAGCAGCTTTATAAGCTACGGTCATGTAGCTCATTCCAGTCTTGTGCAGGTCTGCAATTTTGTCCCTGACAACCTCTGACAGCTCTCTGGCCTCACCCATGGTGGTGGTGGTGAGGCTGGAATGGAAGAAGCTGATTCTGTGTATAAAGGTGTGCTTTATACACAAACCGAGCTCAGGAGTATTTGTAATTGATTGATCCCAATCTGTGAGAGACAGAATTCTGTTGCAGTTGTAGGGATCAAATATTTCTACTCAGTAACATGCAAATTAATTTATAACTTTTATACAAGTTTTTTTTTCTTGAACTCTGGTTGATATTCTCTCTCTTTCCATTAAACTACCATAAAAATTAGAGACCGTTAATATCTTTCTAAAGTAAGCAATGGAGATCGAATAATTATTTACACCACTATAGGTTGATGATGTGTGGACGCACAACTCTGGACTCAGTTGCAAATAACAGCGGCGGTAATCTGTTGACCTAATTTGAAAAACAACAACCGACTCACCAGCGCTGCCTGCACTGCTCTCTCTGCCTTCTCTTCGACTTCTCGCGCTGCCTTCCCGTCCCGATTTTATCCTCTGCAAAGGGAAATAAGAGAAAAGGGTGGCGTATGAGAGAAATTGCGGGCAGGGACACAAATAACACTAAATGTGTTCTAAATGTCTTTGACTTCAAAATGCAGTTTTGCCAATCAGATTACAGCGCTTCAATAAACACTGTGCTTCATAAACAAAGTACATTTTTTTGCTATGAAAACAATCTGGCAAAAAGATAAGCCCCAAAATTCAACGGAATGTGACATTAATGCGCAAAAAATATTACATACCATAAAAATGTTACATGTAAACAAGCCTTACATAAAGTCAGTGGAGTACTCTGCAGAATCACTAAAACCATAAGCAGTTAGTTTTAAAGATGATGACAAAAAAGGAAAAGAAATGAAAACAAGGATATATGATGCCACGAAAAACAACCACACAAAGCCAACATCGAGCTCATATATTAGATTTCGGTTATTGCTATCCTCTCAGTCCTCGTGTCATGCACCGTGCAGTTTGTTTTATCAGTGGGATCGGTTGTTTTCCACTGTTTTTCAGTTTGAAGAATTTGGGGATTAACGAGTCAACCCTCCATCATTCTCTGCAGGCCTGCTTCTCTGCTCCAACAGCAGCTGGTTGTTATTTGACGAACTCATCGGTCTAATCTGTTCCTGGCTTTGATATATCACTCCACACGACCAAGGCACACGGCTCTGTTACTCTGGCTTTCTTCAAATCTTCACTGACCCCAAACCACCTCTAGTTTATGTATCACAAGTGTGTTGTTTAGAAGCCATTAAATAATAATTACATATAAAGAACAATACATTGCAGAAGTTATTCAAAAGATGCAGTGTTAGCTGATTATTTTCTTACTCAGCTATTATTCATAATAAACAGGATATGAGAACATTCCCGTGATCAGAGTCTTGGAGTACTGCATTGATAAAACACCTAAAAATATTTTTCTTCACAGACAAATGCGCGAAAGGTCCCATTCTGCGTTATTTGTAATCTTCATCATCAGCAGTGCGCTTAAACCCAGAAATTAAGAACAATATTAATACAGCATAAGTAAACCAGGATATTCTATTGATCATATGCAAGCAGTGGGATAAGATCCAATTAGAAACAAGCAACATTGTTGGCCTATGTAATAATGTGGTTCCATGACTTGGGTCTTGAGTTAATCTAGGTTTAGATTGGGAAAGAAAACACAGGCTTTATGCTAACCATCACAGAAAATGAGATTGATCCCTTTGGCTGCTTATATTCAAACCACTGACCACTTTTCTAATTCATTCTGACGTTTCATGTGACACTGAACAACTCAAACTGCTCTGGCATCAGACCTGAGAACAGCTCTCCAAACACTAAAGCTGTTCTGAAAAAGACCCGAGATTACTATCAGCCAGGTGTTAAACAGCTGTACAGCATCTGTTTGATTCATGGAAAATAAATAGAGACGAAAAACAGCTGTTTTTCATGCAGCTGCAGAGTTGCAGTGACCACGGTCCAACGTTGCATCTAAAGGAAACGCGCGTGTTTTAAATCAGCGAGCGCTCATCCAGGAACAGACGTCAGGGTTCTGTTAAAAAAAGTGATAAAAAGATGATTGATGAAAGTGCCCGAAAGGTCTCTAATGTACAACTGCAAAATACGCAAGTAATTCATCAGGCAGCATGTTAACATGCATCAGATGGACCCACTTATACAAAACAAGGTGGAGTGTGTGGAGTTTAATTCATGCAAATAGATCTCGGATGTTGTTCCTGGGATCTGCTGGAGCCTACCTTGGGGGTCACTGCACCGAGCGCTCCGATTACCACTCGGACCACTTATTATGAGCCCTTGGTACTTCTCCAGCTTCTCATGTTCCTTCTTCCTGATGTTGTTGTCAATCTGTATAGCTACATCTATCACTACGGCTGTCTTCTTCTTCTTGTCTACCACCACTATGTCCCACAGGATCTTAGCTCAGTCATTCTCCACCACCCTGAGGGGGCATACTTGGCACAGATGTTCCTGTACACTATGCCGGCCACTTAGTTATGGCGTTCCATGTATGCCCTCCCTGCTAGCATCTTGCACCCTGCTGTTATGTGCTGGATTGTCTCTGGGGCATCTTTACACAGCCTGCACCTGGGGTCTTGCCTGGTGTGATAGACCCCAGCCTCGATGGATCTATGTTATAAATATGTGTGTGTGTCACCATTATTAAAAGTCAATTCCATTTTATTTCTATCTTTGTTAGTGAACTTTTTGTGGGGGGGTTTCTGCAAATTGTTTGCAAGTCTTTTTTTATTAAATGTAGAATTGAGATCTGCCAAACAGATCATTACGGTAGTTTATTTACTCAGAAATGTCTGACAGAATACCTGCTCTCTGATTTCCTTCATCTTCTCTACCTTCTTCAGTTTGGTGGCGTAGTCTTGGGCTTCCTTCAATTGCATATCTGTGCACAGCCGCACCAGGAAACGCAAGCCTGCACCAAACAACACACACACACACTCTTTAATTTTACACTCTGATCAGGGCACCATCTGTTGCTGGTCAAGAGTTCCGTTGAAAACTGCGTAACAAGCTGGATCAATTACATTCCACATTTTCTGGAAACTTTCGGTGGATTTCTTTATAAGTTTCCAGTGCTTTCTGGGAGTTTCCTGTGAAAGAGGAAAAGAAAAAGAACAAAAAAATGAAATGAACTCTGCTAGCTCACATTGCAACTTTGCTTTGTTGTTTTATTGCCATGCAAGCTGAGGCGAAACGTGTTTTTCTCACCACTTCGTCTGTAGCAGCTTGCCACCATTAGCTGCCACTTCACCTGAGTTGGTCTGAGGAGCAGAAACACATCTGATCAATATAAACACACAAACCAACACCTGACTTAAATCATTTTGCTGACCTCATATCAGTATGCCAGTACCACACTGAAATAGTTAATATATTTTAATAATTGATACCACGTAACAAAAAAGGTGGAACTATGTGCCTCAAGATTAGAGAATGTGAAACAACTTCACTAATTTTTTCTGCAACAGTTCCATATAAAACGAGAGGCTTTCACATTCATTTAAGTTTGAAACTCATTTAAAGGACTTCCATAAAAACCTTAGAGTGTGAACTTACAATTTTTTACCAACCCATCCGTGCTATCTGTTTAAAATAATCTAAATAGTAGTTACTTACTGTATTAGCGTGGCTCTTTCAAAGTACTGAATGGCTTTCTCACAGAACTGTGTCTCAATGTAGTAAGCTCCGAGCCACTCAATCACATGGATGTTGGAGGGAAAGTACCTAAAGGACTGGACAGCAACAACGTAACAACATTAGTTAGCTTAAAGTAGTGGTGTCAAAAGTAGGGGCTGGGGGCCAGGATCAGGACAGCAGAGGGTCCAATCCGGCCTGTGTTTAGATAATGGGAAGAAGGGCATAAATCTTTTGCTTTTATCTGCACTTTGAGAAGTTTTACAGCCTTTTGTACTGCTAAATATCTCCATCATGGTCATTCATACTACTCTAACATAATTAACCAACAGATGTGCAAAAAAGTGACAAAAAAAACAAACAATTTTTTCATTGTACAAATTGCTGTTTTTTACAATGGGTCCACAGACAAAAAATATACTGTTAACTTCTGTACAGTGTAATTTAGAGAGAAAACCCTCCGCCATGAAATTAAGCTTCTGGTACCTCATAATAGTACTGGAAAGCCTGGGATTTGTCCCCCTCGCCATCATGCAGTTCTCCCAGCTTAGCCAGTGCCTGGGCGTCTGTGGGAGTTACACTGATGACCTGCATTAGCCACTCGATTGCTTGTTCGGGATTTTCTAGAAGCTCATAGCTGGGATCAGTGTTAAGAACTAATAGATGCTCATGTGATGATATATGGACAAACAGGCTCGAATCCCTGAATGAACACATTCCAACAAACCCTAAAGTACATACGAGTAAAAACAGATCATCTGTGTGACATACAAACGATCACTAGAGCCTGTCTGACACAGTCTTTTTAAGACTATATCAGACTATATACTGATATTTGGCGATTTAGAACTCAGATATTCCAATATATCGTCTAAAAATGTTTTCTTTCACACACAGCAAAGAAACCAAACAGATTTATGTTTAGGAATAAAGGCTGCCTTACTCTGCTCAGATCAGCTGGTTTTTGTGTTTGTGTCTTTCTAAATATGTTGTTGGCAACAGCGGCATTGTATGGTGCCCCCTGGTGAACAAACTATGCAACATCAATGGACTTTGACACTTTGTAACGGCATTTCTCTCATGTCTTCATTACTTCTCAAATTTTCATTGATTGTCTGTTACAAATGCCGATAACAATAGAAGAACAAATCGCTAACAAATAGCTAATATTGTACTGGCCCGCTGATAAAACCATCTCCACATAGCACTTGTTAGCAGTGGGATACAGGCTGGCCAGCTGGTACATGACTTGGGAACTGTTCCTCAGAATGGCATGGAGCTTCAGGAAGCAGTCCAGAGCCTCCTCTAGGCGATTCAGTCTTTGATAAGTCAGACCTGGAACAAGGTTTAGGGGAAAATTCAGTCACGTAACTGTGCCTCTATGTTAATAATAATCACACATATATACCACATGTTGGTGTAGTTTTATTCCAGCGATACCTTTTACTTAAGATGACTTTAAAATTTGGATGCTGTTGTTTAAAGAGCTACCGTGTCTGTGAATACGATAGCTCCAAAGGTTTTAAATGAATTCTGAGAAAACTTTGTATAGGTGTAGAGTTGGGTCATATTAACAAACCATTTAAATTTCGTTAACATCAACCAAGGTCTTCAAGGTGAACTTAAAGATTTATTGGCTGAAAACAGACCAAAACGCCTGATAAGTTATGTTAACTAATGTTAGCCTGATAACTGAAACTAAGATTCTGACAACTGTGGTGTGTACTGTCAACAGAAAGTACCCATGAAGCGTTCAAATATCATGTCTCATTTGACCTCTGACCTCTCCTTTAAGGTCAATAGCTTGATCTGAAGGTTAAAGTAATAACAGTAGATAGAGGTAATTAAAACTATTTTTCTTACTGCAATTGTTTGTATTAAAAACATTTATAAAATGGTATATGGGAATTTTAAATCTCACATTATAGTTTGCATCCAAATATGTCACATTTGACCTCTGACCTCAATTTTGCATCTGCCTTTCTTTCAAATTGACCCAAAAATGCATGCTATCTTTAAAGAAAGTATTGTCAAGAGAAAGAAAATGAGCTGCCTACTTGGTTAGAAACATGCTGTAGTATATTATTACATAATAAAATAAGGTTATTTGTGTCCACGTATTGATAAATCAATGCCAATTATCCATTACCTACTCCTACATAATCTTTAAACACAAAATACAATACAATTAAAAGTAAATACTTCGCAGAGAGTGAGCTGCCCTGGGGGAGGTTTGTGCTCTAAGTGCTTCTTGTTATTTATGTATTTGTGCACATTCCAATAGAGTCGGTCATGCTGTGTCCACACTTATTCTCAATGTAGCCTCAGCCAATATTCTGATACTCATAGCAGAATGCTGGATGAAGATACACAGAGATTTAGACAGGGCACTCATGGCCTCACTATATTTTCCTAACAGTCAAGAGTCTGAATTTAAAGTTCAACCAGTGCTTGCAGCAAATATTAACAGACCACAGTTCAGAGTGCAGCAAGCTCTTGTTGTTCATTCCCAAATGATTCTTGCACGTCCAATTGTTGTTGCGCAATACATCAAACCTCCTGCTTATCTACTACCGCATTACAGCTGCAGTTAAGGAGCACTTACCCAGGTTGTAAAGGCCTTCGGTGCACGAGGAATCATTCCTCAGTGCTTCTTTGTAGAACTCTGCAGCCTTTTCATAGTCCTGTTTGACAAACACCGTGTTGCCCTTGTTGATAAGTGCTGCTGGGTTGTAACGATCAGCATTCATAGCAAGGTCGGCATATCGGTCAGCCTGGTCGTAGTCTTTCTCCTGTTAGGGAAATTACAAGAGAAGAGAATATGGTTGTTCAATCATCTCCCAACAGTAACATTTAGTATTACATTTCTTTAACAGCAAACCTCCAAATATTTTGCTGATTTTAAGTGTTTTAAATTTTCAGAACTTTTCAGTCTAATGTTATTTTATAATCAAGAGATTCTTACCAGAAAATAGAGGAAAGAGAGGTTAGTGGCTGCAGCGCTCTTCACTCTGCTGTCCTTCTTCTCAAATGCCTTCAATGTTTCCACTGCCTGAAAACACACAACTCGTTACAATCAGGGTAACACTCTGTACTAAAGCTCCTCCAGTACAGCATTCTCAGTAATAAATGATATTTTAAGTACAAGCGTATTTCCCCAGCATGTAACACACAAAGAAACATAAAAAAGACACATAAATTTACTGAATTGTTAGTCAAAGAATCAACGACAATATTATTAGCCATTAATAGCCAATCACTGATAAATTACATATACATCTTCACATTTATGGTGAAGATACTTGGACATTTTGGCATTTTTTTCTAAGAACATTTGAAGGTAAGCTGTAATTCTGCTTCATTCCTTACATCTGTTTATGCGTCACCTTCACTGTGTGCTGTGCTCTGGTGAAGTAAATATAATGCTTTGCAAGTTTAAAGTCAGTCCCTCTCCCCTTTTTGTCTAACTGACTGTCTCTGTGAGTATGTTACATTCTGGGGAAAATTTCCCAACTGTATTAGTGAGTAAGGATTAGCATTTTCACAAATCACCAGCTTGGCTACAGCTGCACAGATGACCACCAGTTACATCACCAACACTCCTGTGTGTAAATACTGTAAAAGCACCACAGCATGCATCAGATGTAAAACCAGCGGTTACAAGATAGTTAGTTACTACAGTGAGTCCTTTAATCTTAGCCACAAAGCAGCTCCACACATGGCTGCATGTCCTCCACTGTTCAGTTGGATATTATTATTAACAAAGAATACGTTCAGCACAAAGACTTTCCTGAGCAGTCTGTGGGGCCTAAACCAATAACTGCCTCACAAACGTCTCCTTGCAGTGGCATTATTTGGGTAAAAGACGTCCTTATGGAGCAACAAGTTAAGGGGGACAAACCCAGTACAATCTAAATGTGGACATGGGAATGAAAGGCAGACATACCTCAACCTTAGGCATGCAGATGGGGAGGAAACAAAAGCAAAAAGGCAATGAGAAGATGAAATACTCAGTCGGACACTGAGCTCTGTTCAAACAGCCTCCACAAGAGAAAACGCACACGTATGAATAGTGCTGAGCAACAGTATTACAACATTGTTATAAAAAGAAAAGAAAAAGATGGAAACACAAATTAATGTAAACGGATAACGAAGAACAGGTTTCACATGTTTTAAGGGAATTACACTTCCATAAATTGAATGCGTGTGATCCTTACTTAATCGCATCGACTTTTTCGGTTTGGCAAATATTACCAAAGGTATCAATTTACATGACAGCCACATATGATGGAAGCTACTAAAGCCTCATTTTGATGTCTTATTATGGTCTAAAATTTAGTTTGGCAGCAAATTATTAAGAGTGGAAGGTGTGGTTGTAAAATACACAGACCAGAAAAGAAGGAAGTACCCTTAATGCTGCTGATACTCTCACCTGTTTGAAGTCCTTCTGTCTGAGGTAGGTGATGGCTTTGTTGATCTCTAAATCATTGGCAAGCTCGACATACTGAGAACTCTTCACCATGTCGACACACCTTAAAAAAAAAAGAAAACATACATTCACTATCTTCACGTGTCAAATGCCAGCATTCGATTGATCACTGTAAACAGCAGGTGCATAAATGGAGAATTAAGCAATTGTTTGATTTTGACTTATGTTTCTCAATATTGAAATGGTCCTCTCCAACATACTAATGTGCATTAGTGCACATCAATGCACATGTCGAGTACTTTTACGAGTATTCAACATGTATTATGTTCATTTAAAAACCTAAATAAGAAAGCATTAGGGAGAGAAATTGTCAAAATAATAGTAGAGCTTGAGGTTTATTGTCAGTCTGCTCCAGAAAAATGTTCAGAAAATGTGATCAAACTAGTGTGCAGAGAAGTTTAGGCAAGTAAAGGAACTTTGGAAAGTCCCTCACACCACCACTAAAGAAACGAGAGCCACTGGAAGACTCAAACAATTAAAACTAGAGCTTTTTTTTTTAAACGTTCAAGCAATGAAGTTGGGACATTTATGTAATCGTAAATGAACTGTAATTATACAACACTTAGGCACTGTCACAATTTTCAGTTATTCAATGACAAACAAACATACCATGCTCACATTAAAGTCTTTAGATGCAAAGAAAAAGACAGCAGTAACAAACCAGTCAAATCCAGTAGCAAACAAAGTCTCAATCGCTGGGGCAATGAGCTTGGCTGCTGTCATGATGTATTTCTCAGCCAGGGTTTTTCTATGAACAGCATACAGGAAGTCAGAGGAACAGGTGAATTAAGGGGGGGAAAAGTAACACAGAGGACTGATGGAGCAAGACAAAGTTGGGTTTGTGTTGTGTGAATATCTTCTTACAGATCTCTCTCCATCTGGTGAAGTTTGTCATTTTTAATGGCTTCAATGACCATATTGGAGCTGGTGTCTTCCTGAAAGAGTTGGCAGAACTAGACTTAATTAATGAAATAATAATAAACGCTGTAATAAAATATCACTCACATTGGAAGGGATGTATTTGTCTTCATCATCAATGCCCAGAGGAACAGAGATGAGCTTCTGAAAGGCCTTCTTCATCCTCTCTCTGTCACCGATAGCATAGTAGCACAGGATAAGGTTGAAGCCTGTCTTGATATTTGGACTCTCGCTCATGATGTGCTCGAAAGACGTAATGGCATCTGTGTACTGGCCCATGCAGATAAACACTACACCGATATTCTGCATGATCTTGATCCTCATTTCTTTGTGGGCATTTGTTATCTGATCCAGCGCCATTCGGTAGAACTTGATGGCTTTAGGATAGTTCTTCTGTTTAAAGTAGATGTTGGCCATGTTGACTTTCAGGCGGCCTGGAACAGCAGCATGCATAGTTTGACGGAAAAACCACAAGACAAGCGATACAACAAAGAATTTACAATGTATGAAACATGACTTTTTTCTTATGTGTCAGTGATCTGGGACTATTTAACACAATGCCACAATTTTCCCAGCAGTAAAACTCCAAGATACTGCAAAAATACACCAAGAGCTACACCTCAGAGTCTACAGGCCTCAGTTATCATGTTAAAGCTCATGAGAGTACAATTAGAAAATGATTGAACTAGTATGGCTTCTATATACGTTTCTACAAGAAGAGCATAGCTTAGATTTGCACTCATTGAGACATCCATGTACGCGTCTTTATACCAAAGTATTGTCGAGTCAAACGTGAGGCCACCTGCAAAGCGTGGGTGTTACTGGGTCATGGGAGGACAATGATCCCATGAAAACAAGCAGATCTATAACAGAATGACTAAAAAAAGAAAAGAATCAACACGCTGCAATAAACGAGTCAGAGTGCAGACCTCAACATGATTTAAATCCTGTGCTAGGTCCTTAAGAAAGCTGTGGATAAATGAATGCCTGAAAACCTCAAGGAACTGAAGCAATGTTGTAAAGAACAGTGAGCCAATATTCCTCAACAACAACAGGAGACACTGATAAAGTCATTGGGATAAATATTACTTGAAGTTGCTGCTGCTGAAGGTATTCCACAAGCTTTCATGCGGTGTATAAAACTTCGTTTTCACATGATTGTATTTACAAGGGCTGCCACATTCTAAGTACACCAGCAGTGAGTTTGAAGCTGGTCTGCTCACCTGCGTTACTGAACATTTTATTCTTCACAATGATCTGGTAGCTGTTCAGGGCCTCTGGGTACATTTCATTGTTTGTGTATTGGTTGGCAAGGTTGAGCAAAACCTGTAATGGGAGAAACATTTAATATTTCTAAATAAAATAATTAAAAACTGATGTTAGAAATTGATTCTCAAAAACAAACTTTAAATTGTATCTGTCTTCCGCGAGCTGTTCCTTCCTAAATAGCTGAGCCATGAACACAAACATCTGAGATGATTTACTTTAATATTTTAATATGAAACAATAATAATAATTTACTCTGAATGAGATAAATAAGAACAGATTTTGCATACACTACTGAGAAAGCACTTGTGGTTTATTTCTACAGTTATTGTAGACCAGGAGGATATGGAGCATTTTAAATGAAAAGTACAACTTTGATTTATTTTTGACTGAAAAAAACCCCTCTCTTGCTTATTTTTACTTATCACTTATCAGTTTGGTTTTTCAGGCATTAAAAAGTAGTTTTTTCAAAAGAAAATCAACACCAGACTGTTCTTTTAGAAAGAAAATGATTACTCATGAGTGCAGAGTGTAGAACAAGCATACAGCAGCCTGACTTACAGAGTACGTGAGGTCTAGATTTATATGGTCTGCACTGCCAGACTGTTCCCTCTGTCTGACCAGGGCTCTCTCCTTCCGCCCTGCCTCTTTGGCTTTTTCAAGGGCCTGTAGACACAGACACAGACACACCCACACAAACACACACAGCAAGTAAGCCACTTCTGGGTAATAATCAGAAGTAATTATGAATAAACACTCTGCTGCAATGATGTAACAAGTTTTTCCTGCCCATTAGACATCCAAAAAGGCCTTGGCCTTCCACAAGATGAAAATTACCTGTAATAACAATATTTTTAAAAACAGCTCTTTTAATTTTTCAGAAATCACAGCAAACCACACACTGCTGTTATGTGACATAACACATTGCCTGTAAAATATTAGACCAATTTACCTCATGTATGAAAAACCACTGGAAATGGGAAGGTTGATAAACTTCAAGTACTTTGTCCTAACAGCCGTTTTAGGTATTACTCTGGTAGAAATGTAAGCAGTTTTTATACACTTCACTGTGAGAGAGCTGACACAGTTAAAAATGAATTGTGGCAAACTGCCCCACTTGGAGAGCCTTCTCTTTAAATCCAGACAGTCAACATTAGTAAAAAGTTTGTTAAAGAGTGAAAGGCTGACCACTTGTAAGGCTCCCATGCTCTGTGCCATGCAGCTCTCCTCTATCAGGTCATTCACTTTCTTCTCCAAGATTTTGATCTTCTCCTCAGGCCTGCAAGAACATGATGAGAGTGAAACATTTGTCAGTTTATAATAGCTGGTAATAAGAGGCCCAAGGTGTGCCAAGAAAATATCCCCCACACCATTACACCACCACTCCCAGCCTGAACCACTGGTGCGAAGAAGGATGGCGAAATGTTTTTATGTTCCTTATGCTAAATTGTGACCCTACAATCAGAATTTCACAAGCGACGCTTTCTTTCTGTTCTTCTAATCTATTCTATTAGTTTCAGTGACCCTCTAAACTGTAGCCTCAGCTTCCTGTACTACCTAACAGGAGGGTCACATGGCGTGGTCTTCTGCTGATGTAGCCCATCTGCTTTAAGTTTTGATGTGCTGTGCATTCAGAGATGCTCTTCTGCATACCTTGCTTGTAAAGAGTGGTTGTCTGAGTAACTGTTACCTTCCTATCATCTCAAAGCAGCATCAGCACGACAATTTCAACTAGAAAATTGCCGCTCCCAACAGATCTGCAGTTTTTTAAACACTCAAACTCAAACCAGGCTGTTTCAAGCAAACAGTCATGCCCCGTTCAAAGTCATTTAAATCGCATTTCTTTCCCGGTTTCAACTTCAGCAGGTCATCTTGACCATGTTTATGTGCCTAAATTTACTGAGTTGCTGACATAAGACTGGCAGATTAGATATTTGCATCAAAGAGCAGTTGAACAGGCATACCTAATGAAGTTGCAGAGTGAGTGTACTGCATAGCATTTTCACACTGAAACAAAGCAGTCTAAAGTGATAACTTACGTATCTTCATTCTTTGCTTCGAGTGCAGGTGCAGGACCCCTGGACTGGCCCAGAGGGTCAAAGGCTGAGCCTGAAAATATAAATCATACCAATTCATCACTATATAACTGCAAGGGGAAAGACACAAAGCTTGCATCTATAAATATGTCCTTACAGGAATGCACAGAGGTTTATATTAACAAAAAAATGCAATTTTTTTATTTTTATTGTTTTACGTTAGAAACACTCAACTGTACCTATTCCTGAAGTATACAATAATAACTTTTTAATCATTATCGACACGCAAAAGACAATAGATGAAACAGACAACTTTAAACTCACCACGACTCAGGGAGGAGGTGTAACCTGCTGCTTTGACGGCAGTCATTGGACGGGCTGACCCATCCTGGTACATTTGCAAAATAACAAAAAATACATATATAGTAAACACTAATTATAAAAAAAATAATCTAACAAAACTATGCAAGACCTTATTTGCACATTTGATTGTTCAATAATACTTCTCACCTGTACAGCTCCAGTCATGGGTCGTCCCATTGAAGAGGCCATATGAAGCCGAGCCTTTGTGAAATGATAAGTATTAATATTGTAATCAATAACAATAATTTAGGTCTTTTTAACATGTAGAACAAAAACGTTCCACATAAATGCTTCACAGTAATGAAACAATCACCGTCATTGGCTGCACATGTTGTCACTGATCATTGATTTAATCTGAGCAACTTTCAACAAAGAACTGCACTTTGAAGGAGGTATCTGTATTTGTTGTGCTCATTCAAAAATGTTTCACTTTTAAAGGATCATTTTATTTCATTGTACTTACGCCAAAAGAAGAAGCTAAAGATCGAGGTCCAATGGGAGTGCCAGGAAACTTGGCAGTCATCTAGAAAATTAAAGACATGATATATTAGTAGTTAAACGATTTATACACCTCCAGAAAACCCCTCTCTCTCTCCCACTTACTTACTCATTCACTCACACAAGCGCGCACAAACAAACAAACAAACAAACACACACACACACACACACACACACACACACACACACACACACACACACACACACACACACACACACAGAGATTTTTGGCACTTACCGGGGGTCTTCTTCCATGACTTGTCCTCACTGCTTGCTGGAAGCCCACATCATTCTCCAGCTCCTTAAAATTAGTCAACAATTAGTCTTCATTTTTTACATAGTGGGCCGACGGAAGAGCAGACATTTTTTACACAAACAATTTTGAAATAAAACGTTGAAGTAATTAGTCTTTCGCCATGCCACTATCTCAACCTCATATAACCAACATTAATTTTTCAAAGTTGATTTCCTTTTCGCTTAGAAACAATGTGCTAATGTAGTGTTAGGTTAGCGGTTAACTTACCTCCGAGTCAAATGTCGGATTATAATCATTGTAACCCGAATAAAGGTCGTCCTCCTCCACAGCCAGATGCACATGTTCCATTTCTGTTTCTCCGGAAAGGTAGTGTATGAAAATAATCCTCAATGTGTGGCAAACAAACAGTTTTCTATGCGCGATAACTGATAATATTTTGTTGTCCTTTTAGGATTTCGTCCCACAATTCAACGCGGCACGGGCGGGACAGTTTCCTTTTCAAACCTCTGATTGGTTTTTCACGCGTCCATCATCGTCTGGCCTCAACCTAATTGGTTGAAGTTGCGCTCGTTCGTTGCTAGGATACACTACAACGCTACAACTTATTTCTTCTTCATAGTCTCAAAATCATTTTTAAATACTTACATACATAGTATTTATTATTTATAAAAAGTTACAATTAATAGTTTGTGGGTTTCTGTATTGCTCATTTCAAGGAAAACAAGCTTTGTGCGCTCGTTTGCCTTCTTTGATCCTTCTAGGTCACCGTACACCACGGTCAGCGTGACTGTCAAGGTGGGCGGCGCAACAGAAAGCTTGTAAGTTAAGTTTTAGCTGGTGTCAAAACATTATAACGTTTCTGACATGAAGATCATAACTGTGATTGGCAGGTGAGCGAGATAACAATGTATTTTGCGTTGTAAAATGATGCAACAGTGCTAGCCCTGACCTATATTCATGAAGGTGAAACGAAAGTTGCTTTGTTGAATGAAAAACTGGTTGAAAGCTGTAGTTTGCAGTATCAGTGCATGTAATTTTATTTTGGTGACTGCATTGTGTGCATCATACTGTTGCTCACGACATAAACAGGACTGTTCTGAATGAACGCTTGTCTTGTGTTTTCAGTCAGAATGAATTTGTGAATAATCCTGTTTATTACAGACACGTTATAAACCTTCACGACAGCGTGAAGGTTTATAGCTGTGTGATTTTAGAGGCTTTAAATTGAACCTGTCTTCTGAACCCTGTTCATTAAACATGGCAGTGCCTCTGAAGTGACCTCTCTTAAACTTGCAAAGCAAGCACTGAACCTCACAGTTCTTCACTTATGTTGCCATACGTTTTAGGGGGTAATCTTTGTGTGTTAACATTGCAATAATATTCAGATGGATGGCGAAGGGATTGAGAAAACATTCACAGTGGATTTACACTTCACTTCTGGTTACATGTCAAAACATGACAGGAAGACAGGAAAATGAAGCTGGTGTCAGCAAGCAGACAGGCACACTGTCAGCACTTTACTGCTGTGTGATTTTACTGGACTTTACTGAAAAACAACATTCAGCCCGTGCTTTGATTTTGTTTTTTAAGTCTGCTTATTGGGGTTTATGTTTTATGTCTGTTACCATGTGATTTTCTTCCCTGTTCTAGTGGGCTGATAGGCCGCTCCTGGGCTATGCTGTTTGTCAGTGGAGGCTACAATGTGAAGATCTATGACAACCAACCAGGACAGTCTACCAAGGCCATCACAGAGATCAAGTGAGTTCTACTGCTCAACTTAAAGACCCATCTGGGTTACACAGACAAACTTCTTCAGTCTTAACTGCATTATTATACCTCTATCGTCAACAGAAATTTGTTTTTAACCCAGATGTAATTCTAAGTAAAAACAAAAAAACACATATATATATATATCATCAAAAATATAAAAATATACATTACAGAAGCTAAACTATTGTCTGGTGCCTGCAAAACCTAAAGGAAACATTGACACTAAGGGCTTCTCTGCCCTGATGAGTTAGAGACAGTCTGTCTAAAATGTAACCTGTTCTTCCTTTCAGTGCTTACAGAGAAGACATATATGAATACCGCATGATCAGCAGTTGGCTCCTACTGTGAGCACATACGAATAAACACATGTTCACAGCCTGGCTATTAGTGGTTAAACATTACTGTGGAATGACGCTGAGTTTTTAATGAAAGTGCTGTAGAAAGTCACAGTGCCTTAAGCTATAAAAACCTTAATACCTTAATCTCTATACCAGTATTTCATGAATGTAACTCTCCCTCTAAGTCCACGCCACTACCTATCACTCAGCCCGTTGGAGACGTATTTGTTTATATGAACAGTAGAGGGTGTCATTGAATTAAATTTCAGGGGCCCTTTGTGAGTGATTTCCTGCTGAACAAGCTAGACTGCTCTCTGTTGTGTGCCCTGTTTTCATAAACCGTCACTTAGTCTAAATTACTTTAATTTTTTTTCAAAGGAAGATATCTTCCTGACTCATGTGATACAGTGTTATGTAACTGCCACATTCTGTAACATATTAAGAGAAGAGTTGAGTAAGAGCAAAAAGGTGGTGGTATGTACTCCACACCTTAAAAGTGTCATCACTGTTACTGTTAAGACAGCGTAACAGGATTTGCAGCAGACTACACACTCTCCTTTGAAACCTGCACCTCATTTTAGGTTGTCAGATCTATAAACCAGAATATTTATTGTTTTATTATTCTTTTCTGCACTAAAGGCCAAAGTAAAAACATATGCCTCGTTAGAGAAATTTGCACAATACTCCAATACAATGCATACTTTCATACAGTCGGTGAAGTTGGTGACATACTCTACCCCCACTGAAACTGTGCTGAGTGTCTGAATCTTCTTTGCTGCTGAGATGGAAATGTGTACAGAGCAGACACTTTAGAATCTCTAGCTTCTTTGTAGCAGCATCCATATTTGAAGCATTGTCTGCTTTGTGTTATATTAGAACCACTTCTTTTGGCTGATAATAACACACCTAACACATCTGTTCATTTCTTCCAAAGTCTTCATTCTACTACTACTTATATAATAAGCCTGTGGTAATGATTCTTTTCAAATTGAAAATGTCATGATAGAGGGCAGTTTGTTCATGCATTATGTGTGTGTGTGTGTTAACTGCAGTTTCTGTCCCTCAGGAAACAGCTGGTGGAGCTGGAGGAAGCCCACATGCTGCGAGGGGAGCTGTCTGCTGCGCAGCAACTTGCCCTTCTCAGCAGTTATGATGACCTGTCTCAGGCACTGGATGGAGCCTTCTTTGTGCAGGTAACACAGACCGCCGACAGAACAAATACATGCTGTTATATCTCGTTGGCCCAAATCGTAAAACCAGTGGAAACAACATTGCTCTCTGGTGATTTGTTTATTTTTTCGTTAACCACTTGCTCCGTCACACACGTTCGGACATTTGTTTTGTGGATGTTGGCAGACTTTGATGAAACACGGGGCTTCTCTTCACTGTGGTGTGGGTCTTTTCAAAAGTATGTGGTGTGTGACTCAGTGGAAACACTAGTTTTTGTTCATTTATTGGTTCACATAGTTTAAACAAAGCAGCATTAAAGGAATGGTTACTACACTCTCAGGTCAATACGTTCTGGCTTTGTTATTACACATTTACCCCCCAAGGAGGTGCAGCATAATTTCATTTGACATATTCCGTGACATTCTCACGTCACATTTTGAACTTAGACTAATATCCCTAATCCCTGTCGTACATAGGGTTGTGATATCATACAGTAATAAGGAGATGTTTTGCATAATAACACTTCAGTTCCTTCAGTTGCTTAACACGTGAATTCCAAACTTTTTTGTTTCTCTTCATTTACTAGGATAGCTTCATAGTATATCAGTGGTCAGTACATTACTGGGCAAAAAAACGAATGCATTTACTTGTCCTTATGGGTAAATGTGATTGCATTGTGATTTCAGAGTCACCTGAGATTTGTATACACCACATAAAAATAACTGCATCAGCATAAGACACAAAGAACACACTGTATACAGACACCTTTACTCTTCTTCTTGGATCTTAAGGATGACTGTGGCCAGAACAGTTAGGCAACCCGTGTGTTGCTTGTGTTCAGAAGTTTGATGGATTGGGGAGTAAAAGACAGTTTGGACCTGTTTTATGGGGGAACATTAGCACCATGCAGGTTTTAGTAGTTCAGTGGAGGAGTCAAATCCTCATATCACTCACAGTATTTGCCTTGCTCCATAAATAGTCCCGATAAATGCTTGCTGAGCTTGGTAATGCAGTTCCCGACATCTTACTAGAAATTGTTACTGTCCTTCTAATTGCTTGTTTTTCTGCACCTCAGAAGCATTTTAGAATCCACCTTAAAGGATAAAATGTCCTCAAAAATATGTTCTGTGCTGTCTCTCACTACACAAGCAGTCAGTCCAAGAGTTGCATTTCAGTCTGCCAGCAAACATAACTCCAAGGTACTTGTATTCAGTCGACTTTCCGCTAATAAAGGTGGGCAAGGATGATGGTAGATTTTGAAAGTGAGACTGGCTGGCCCTCTCTCAGCATGAAGAACACGGAGCCTCTATATAGAGGCACAGCTAGGAGGAGAAGATGATGATTATGATGGTTGTTATGAGGTCAAGCCCTCTGAGCAGCTACTGTCAGTCCATCAGTGTGTGAACTGATTCTAATGGCAGCATGCACATATAGAGTACATGTCTGTCATAAAGGAGGTAAAACCGAGGTATACATTTTTAACTCTAGGGATGATGAATATAATGAACCTGTCAAAAAATGAGTACTGAGAGTTCACACTAGTTTCTCTCTTTATTCGCGGTTCAGTAGCAAGGAATGTTTTTACGTTTGTTAAGCAACTCGTTTAACCTGATGGCTAAGTGGTTAGGGGACATATCACACACTCTTTCATGCTTTTAGCTACAAATTCATGGTTGGACACCAAGCTGGCTGGTTCTTTGCTGCGTGTCATTTCCCTGCGCTGCTAACTCACACTTTCTGTCTGTCACCAAAGGCAAAGTCATAGAAATATAATGGCTTAATATAATTGCAATAAAGGAATATGAACTGAGTAATATTGATTACTCATTTAAAAATAGCCCAGAATTAATCTGTTATTTATTACAGATTTAGTTGTTTACCTTGAATCAGAGCAGCTTTCTCAATGTGACCATAAGAATTTAGTCATTTGGCCAAAGTAAAATGCTTTCTAAAAACCTTGAACATTTCAGAACTCATACGTTTTGTAATCTGTTGAGTTTTCCTCTTTCCTCCTGCATTGTTTGTCTTCGTTGCGTCACGATGCTCACCTCAGCCAGTCGAGTCTGATGGCTATGCTCCCTGAGCCTTGCTGTCAAAAAGAGACTTTTGATTTGGTTTTTTTCTTTTGTTCATTTCTGTAAAAATGTTCTTGAAGGAAATTGTTGATTCATCTACCATACAATGCAAAATGCTTCTAGATTCTTGCTGTTATTGCTATTATAAATTGTAAAGTGGAGCTTTCCTTTGACAAGAAAGTCAGATGGAGTTTGTTATAAGAAGTGTTGTCGTACTAATGAAAGACGTTTCATTAAAAATCACTCATCTATGTCAAATTATAAATGAGCACAAACACACAATCAACATTGGACACTGTGCTTATCTAAACACAGTCACTTAAAATACAGTATGAAGTCAACCTTTTATGCCAGAAAAATGCTCGCCAGCTAGAAACTGCTAAAGTAGACAATGGAGCTCTTCTTCACAGTATATGTGATCAGAGTGCACAGAGGCAGGTAGAGTCAAATAAAATCAATACTCACTGCGCTGAGTTCCTTCCAACAAGGAACAATTGTGGACTCAGGAACAGGGAAATGCTGCATAGAAATATGCAGTTTCCCGAGAGCACCGTTAGGTACATACGTCCTGATAGCATGACATCATCTGACCACCTGTAAGTTTCACTCTACTATTGATCTGGGAGGATATTTACGGGAGGCTTTATTAGTCACTTGGCTACAGATCAGTAACTTGCCTAACTGTTTTCTGACGATTAGTGTAAGGCTTGGTGGAGCAGTGGGAGCAGACGTGAAGGGCGCTTAAGCACTTAAGCTGTCCAGATTTCTTTATATGTCCCTTTCATGCACAGAAATAGGTTAGTGTGGCTTGTTTACAATGAAGTTTGGCCAGAACTGAAGAAAACTTGAGCTTTGAGAAAGATGCAAAACTGGAGACAAATGATAATGGGAATAGTCCAACTTACAGATGACTAGAAAGAGCTACTTTTGGCTGCTCCCTTATTCCCAAAGGTTTCGTCAGAGGAGGTAGTTCTTCATGTTTGATTTAGCAGATTTTTACAACCAGATGCTATCCTGACACAACGCCACAGAGATTTGTGTCTCTGTCAGGGGTCATACTGGAAGTCTTTTCCACATCAGGAAATGCCAAGTATTCACTTATTGGTGTTTCTTATTAGTATAAGTTAACATTTACACACATGAGCCTGACCTGTCATGAGCGTCCATTCTATTTAAGGAAACTGAGGTTTGAGGCCTGTGCTGTTCCTAGGACTCAACTCTGTTAAAAGACTCTGATGTTGTGCCTGGAATCACTCTTTCAGTTTGGGGGTTACAGCTCCCAACTCCTGTTGCCACTGGGACCACTTTGGACTTTAACAATTAAACTAAACTAAAAAACAAACTAAAAAAACTAATATTGTCATTAGAATTAGTGTAGATTAGGTTATTGCTTGTGTTTTAGCACAAATCCTTTTAGCAGAGCCTTTCATTATAATGCGTATATGTGAGGTATACTGAGGTTGTTCAGCCAGTTTTTGCAGTTTTGCGTCCAGGATGAGAAAGATTGCAAATGAGAGTCACACCTTTTCATCACTGTGAAGTGACGTTAAGCAGGTAGTTTAAGAGCCAAACTGGTTTAATTTCCGTGTTTAAGGTGTTAACTGCATGACTGTTAACACATTTCCCTGAGTACATTCCCCAAAGCTGTGGACAGTGGTAGTTTAACACTAAGAAACAAATATTAAATGTTTATTTATTGTTATGATGGTTTTGTCTTTGCTATTGTCAAAGAAAGGTTGACATCAGAAATTACAGAGTCAAAGCAGCAGTTCATCCAAATTATAGAAATTAATAGCTGTAATAAATAATTTGATTGTTGCTATGACTACATGTTCCATATTCAGTGGGATGCTTCACTGACTTTGGGTTGAGATAATGTTTACTTATAGCATTATAGAAAATAATATTTGGCTTTCACACCTTACCTGCATTTATGTATTTTTTTGTTTTCCCAGGAATGTGTATTTGAGCAGCTGGAGGTAAAGCAAAGCATCTTCCATGACATGGAGCGTTTTGTGGGAAAAGACGTCATCCTGAGCAGCTCCACGTCCTGCCTAGTGCCCAGCAAAGTCTTTTCTAAAGTCCAGAATAGGAGTCGCTGCCTCGTCTCTCATCCGGTGAGTACTTCATATGCTCAGGCATTTCCAGGTACTGTGGTGTAAACTGTACACAGTGTGTTAACCTGCACGCCAGCCCATAATTCATCATCAGTCATCTACAGCCAGGTCTGTAAGTTTCCTCACAGTGATATGGTGCACAAACTCAGTGAGCTTGAAATGAAGCAATTAAAATGCGGTTAAGGTGTTGATATTGACCAAAAAAATTGCATTAATCATTAAGAATTACATACTTATTTTGTAATCCCTCCATTTTTACAGGCTCAAAAGTAATTGAGTGTGTAAATCATGAGCCCATTCATTGGCACGTGACTTGTTTTATGATTATGTTATGACAAATTAAGGAGATAAAAGGAATAGAGTTGAGTCCAAGTGTTGAGTGAGTATGTGGTTGATGCTCAGTGGTGCTCTCAGTAAGGAGTCCAAAGACATGTCGATGCAAGTGAAGGAGGCCATCATTAAGCTAATAATCCCACTTCTCAGAGAAAAAGAAAAAGCTTTAGGAGTGGTAAAAAAAACCAATCTTAAACATTCTTAAAAAGAAGA
Organism: Pundamilia nyererei; assembly: GCF_000239375.1. Lineage (NCBI taxonomy): Eukaryota > Metazoa > Chordata > Actinopteri > Cichliformes > Cichlidae > Pundamilia > Pundamilia nyererei. The sequence goes on from NW_005187558.1 coordinate 1,084,635, forward strand.
AATCCTCTGACCAGCTCTGTAAAACAAAAGGCCCGAAAGAACATGTAAAAAACTTCAAGGGGATGATGACAGAATTTTTTCCATGATTAAGACAAAAACTTTCGAACAACTAGCTAAGGCAAGAAAAAATCTTTATCAAAAGCAAGAGAGGCCTTAATGAATGTAAATACAGTGGATTTACAGCAAGAGATAATGAAAAACCACTGTTTACGCTCAAGAAGACCACTTTAAACTTTGCCTAATTGTCTCTAATAAAGCCAGACTAGTTCTAGAAAAAGATTCTTTGAACCGATAAAACCAAGATTAACTAGTAGAAGAACAAAGGGAAGTGCATGAGGAAGGGAAGGAACAAATCATGATCCACACCATACCACATGATCTGGCAGGCATGGTGAAGGCCTGTGAATGCAAGCTACTGATTATTTCACAGTGGAACAAAATCCAATTCACAAGGGATCACTCTGCATTTCTGATGAAACTGAACAAACTTAATTACAAGTGGAGATGTAGCACAATGCAGGATTTTTCAGCAATAATCAACATTTTGAATGATCAATGCCAAATATGTATATAAGGACAGTTTTATAATTCAGTTTTAAAATGGCACAAAATCACAACAACAGTCACATCAATACACTTTGAAAACCCCAACAATAAGGCAACCCTATGAGCAAACACCTGGCGACAGTGGGAAGGAAAAACACCCTTTTAACAGAAAACAACCCCATGCAGAACCAGGCTCAGGGAGGAAGACACACTATAGAAGAAAGCCAAGTGAGCTGACAGCCATGAACTACATGAACCACACAGGGTCAATTGTGTGTTGACTGTCTGATAAATAGATTACCTTAACAGGGGTCAGGGTCATGACAGAAAAGAGGGAGAAGTTTGCGAACGAGGTTCGATTACTGAAGAGAAGCAGGAAAATGATGAGAGATTGAGACAGAGAAAAAACACTTCTGAACTGGGAAACCAAGGGATTTAATTGTGAAAAATATGTGTAATTCCTAAATGGTTATGAAAGTATTTTTATTAGCCTTCTGACGTCTGACTTGTGATTGGTGACGAGACTAACTCTGATTCTGTGTTTGGGAGAAAAACAAGAAGAACTTTCTTGTGGGAAAAAAGAAAATAGCTTTTTTTATGTGTGTCAGTTAAAATTATTTAGTTTGTTTCCTGATTGCCAAGAGAATAAATTGGAGAACAATTAAAAAAAAAACATACTTTCACAACAAAGGCTTGGGATCAGGATAATTACCAGTGACGAGTTAGACCTCACAGTTTTGAAATCCCTTCAAGGCAAGGCAAGTTTATTTGTACAGCACAATTCAACAACAAGGTGATTCAAAGTGCTTTACAGAGACATTAGAAACAAAAACAAATAAAAAGCATGATTTAAAATTGATTAAAACAAGCAAACAAACAAACTAATTAACAAACAAACAAAACAGTATATAAAATCAAAACAGATAAAATCAGTAGTTAAATGTAAGTTTTGAAATTTAAGCTTAAAGTGTGGATTTGGTGCTTTATTCAAATGCAGCTGAGAACAGGTGAGTCTTCAACCTGGATTTAAATAAACTGAGTGTTTCAGCTGATCTGAGGCTTTCTGGGAGTTTGTTCCAGATATAAGGAGCATAAAAGCTGAATGCAGCTTCTCCGTGTCTGGTTCTGACTCTGGGAACTGATAAAAGACCGGATCCAGATGACCTGAGGGATCTGGAAGGTTCATACTGGGTCAGGAGGTCACTGATGTATTTTGGTCCTAAACCATTCAGAGCTTTATAGACCAGCATCAGAACTTTAAAGTCTATCCTCTGACGAACAGGCAGCCAGTGTAAAGACCTCAGAGCTGGACTGATGTGGTCCACTTTTTTGGTCTTAGTGAGGACTCGAGCAGCAGAGTTCTGAATGAGCTGAAAGTCTAGACTTCAGTCACACTTTCTTTTGCTCCCATACTGAGGCAGATTTGTGAGTTTCCATTGAAGTACTAATGGATCTGGTTATATTTACAGGCTATCCCAACCACAATCAATCAATCAATCAAAGTAAATGCATCACAACAAATTTCGCTTACAGTATACTATGAATAGCCAAACACATTAATGGGCCAGAACAGCTGAGCACTTTTGTTTATACAAAACATTGCACAAAGATTACATTAGACTTACATTTAGTTTATCCATGCAGAGTGTTTCTGTTTAGACCTGACCGTACTCCACAACATACTAGTGACATCTGTTTACAAAAACATTGAATGCTTTTGTTATGACTGGTTTATGATATGAGCACGCTACCAACAACATGACCTAACTGATGGAGGTAAACATGGTTCACCTGAACTCATGAGCCAGATGGACTTGTTTATAATTTTTATCTTCTAGCTGTTTCTCTCCCTGCGTTTCTTCTGCTTGCTCATGTGCTGTGGCAATGATGTTTTGAGGATATCAGTAAATCAAGCATGTATATCATGAGCTTTTCTAAATCATCAGTGGTGGAACTGTATCACTGTAAATGGAGGGACTGCCCTTTGGGAATATTGGTGTTAATTTGGTGTAGATGATTGCCTTCAGTGTATAAAAAGCCTTTTATGATCATTTTTGTCTCTCTAGATTGGAAATAATGAAAGCTGATTGTTTTGTGGTTGCTTTGAGCCAAAAAAATTAAAGGATTTCTAAAATTTCTGTAAAGACGAGTGGTCCAAAATCCCTCCTGAGATGTGTGCAAACCTGGTAACCAACCACACGAAACCTCTTACCACTGTACTCGCTAAGAAGGGCTGGCTAGTTCTAAGTCATGCTTTGCTTGGGGATCAAATTGTTATTTCACTCAATGACATTCAAATAAATTTACAATTTTTGTGTAAATTGAGCATTAAAAACAAACATAAAAATTAGAGATTGTTCAGTTTGCTATACGTGAGTAAACATGATATGCCCATCTTTAGACTACATATCAGTGAAGTAAACACAACATAATATGTTTTTGTTTTGCTCTCCCCAGGTAAACCCACCCTACTATGTAAAACTGGTGGAGCTGGTACCTCACCCAGAGACAGCAGCAGCCGTTATGGACACCACCCATGCTCTGATGACCAAGGTACAAATCTTACGCAAAAGATTACACATTTCTGGGCCCTGTTATGCCCGAACTTGTTGGACAGATTTCAAAAGAAATCAGAATAACCAGTGGATTAAGAGCACGAGGAAGCCAAACCCCATGCTATGATTAGGAGACCAATACTGCTGTCATACTATGTATTAAGTGCTGGTGATAAGCCTAGCTCCTAGCTTTCTTTTCACATTAGTTTGACGTTGTTCTGGCCATTTTCAGTATTTGACAGTGTGTCACAGTCTCGAGTACAGCTGCTACACCACAAATCTTAACAAACAGTTTGTGATCATGTGAATGATTACATACTTTATTCCCAGCAAGTCTCAACAAGCTTGTTTTCTTAACATGAACAACCAGTGGCTTCCTGCAACTACTAAGCTTCATGAATGAAGCTGTATTATTCATAATTGTCTTGTAGGATCTTTTGCTGCGCTTGGCTTGACTTAACTGATTTCTCCTGACGCAGGTTGGCCAGGCACCTGTCCTTCTGAAAAAAGAGATCGATGGCTTTGCCCTAAACAGAGTTCAAGCCGCCATTATTGCAGAGTCATGGAGACTAGTTCAGGTTAGTGTTTTCTGGGCATGTGGGTGGGGAGTTGTGTTGAGGAGCCAGTTTTTCAAAGCACTACCAACTTCAAAGCAAGGTTAGTCATGAATATGCTTTCATAACCTTTGTGTTCAAATGCAAGAAAATGCTCATAAATATATGACACTAACTGAATCTCCAACAAAAAAACCCTCATTGCTTTACTGCTGCATTGCTAAAGCTGACTTCTAGGTCATAATGACGAGTGTTTTTACTTGTTTTTACCTCTGGACAGGAGCGCCTCAGTCTCAGTCAGGTTTCATGTGGCTGCTGATGGTTTTGTAATAGAGGCAGGAAAGAGGAAGCCCTTGTCAGCTCACCTCTTCTATTATGTCCACAGTCTCCCTCTAAAAAGGAGCACAATGAGACTAAATGAGCTTTAGCCTCTGATGACAGGCACTATTACGTGGTCACTCACTGAGGAAAAAGCTTGAATGATAATGAGAGCGATGGGAATGGTGACAATCACGGCTGATGGAATGTTAACTTGAGACGTATACTGTGTTACCCGAACTGAATTCCCATGAAGAGTTTGATGTTGGCTTCAAATATAGAACCACAGACATCAGAAGCACCTTAAACGACCCCCTCCATTAAATAATGCAACATCAGATGCTTCCACATAGTTCTGAACTTTCACACGTCTTCCACGATTGTCTGTTCCAAGTTTCTCGCTTTTGTTTTTTATGTCAGTGACTGTTGTTGTAGTAAAGGTGTCCTCAGTAAAGGACTGAATCTGTGCTTAGATTTATATAGTGCCTTTCCAGTCTTACTCAAAGCACTTCATTCTTTGCACTTCAACTACGTTTATCTTCCTCGCTTTCAAGGCCAAGTTAGAATCACCAGTCAACCTAACATGTATGTCGTTAGACTGTTGGAGGAAATCAGAGTACCTGACAGAAGCCCACGCAGCCACAGCAAAGATGACAGGGGGGTGCTAACCACTACACCACCATGCCACCCATGGCTGAAGTGACAAAATAAAACTACATTTCCCAGGGTAGATGATTTAGGTTTAAAGGCCAGTTAGATATTTACATAAAAACTGTTTTCTAGTAAAGTAAAAGCAGCTGAAGCAGGCCCGCATTAGCTAGAAAACGATGATGTCAGACAGTGTTTGAGCTGAGGAACTTAAAAAGATGCACATCAGTCATCTTGTGTTAGATCCATTAATACAACTAAATGCAATTCAGGCTTTCACTCAAAGTGATACATGAATGACATTAGAACCGACTTCCTAAGATAGCTGTTGGGACATGTTAAGCTGTCATCAATGGAAATCAGCGGAAATTAACAACCGCTCTGCATTGTTGCTCACAGACCTGTTCCTGACAGGTGAGTAGGCAGCATTAGCATAGATTTAAAGCTACAAACCCATTAGGAGATAATACCAGGAGACATGGCAGTAGTTACTCAACTGGTTGCAACTAAAATAAAAATGAGTTGCCATACAGCTGAAATGGGTAAAAGGAAACTGGATAATCACATTTTGCTTTGTAATAGCAGGGGATTGGATGGATTATTAAAAAGCTGGCTCAGAAAGAGCAGAAATCTATTTTAAGTTACTTGCGTGACTTTGCACATGATTCAGATTTGTACACTTGAGAAAGACGTCTCTATGACATTAATGAAGGATAAATGCATTAGGAAAAATGTCTTCTTTAGTAAATTCGTAGGACTGATCTGTCTTGTGCATTTGTATGCTCGAAAAACATCAGTTGATTGCAGTTTACTGGTAACGTAGATGAAAAAGTGTGTGCTTGTTTATTTTGAGTCTGCACGAAATTGGTTTCATTTTATGTTGTTGCCAGATATTACCAGTTATTTAAATGGGTACACTAATAGTCTGTGCAAGACTGAATTGATTGATTGATTGATTGATTGATTGATTGCCTTTATTTGTCGCTTGCAGTTGACCTGCAGCGAAATTGGACCATTCCGACCATACATACAATACACAAACATCACATTGGGGAGACAGGTCAGAACAGGCAGCATAAAGAAAACAATGAAATGCATAACACAAAAGGGCAGTCGAGAAGGAAAAAGAAACTGTGTCTGGGACGCCGCAACTCTGCGCATCCAAAGCTGATCCGCCGTCTGCATCGAATGGGAGGTGTTTGATTCGTGGAGGGGGTGTGAGTGTGTATCTGTGTCAGTGTACATGTGTGCATGCGTGTGAGGATGTGTGTCCTGTGTTCAGCCTTCAGAAAGTGTCGTTTTGCCCAATTAAGCAAATATAAACAGTCCACAGCCTACACAGATGGCCTTGAGGAAACTGGGCGAGAGAGTCAGGGTAGAATTTTTTGTTGTTCTTGTCAACATCGGCCTTCAAGTATCCAGCTGGCGCCGCTGAGAGGGGGGGAGCAGGTCTTAATGTCCATTACTGGTCTGGAGGTGTATCAATTTCCCGTTGAAGAGCCGTGAGCTTCTCCAAGACCTTTCACATATTGCTTCCATAGGAACAGTCTGAGTACTCACAGCCCTCCCCATCGCTTCAATCATAGTGGCTAGCCTTGTGTGGTTTTGAAAAGCTGTAACTGCTTTCTTCAATTTCCGATAAGCCAGGGCTATGCCAGCTCCAATCAGCAAGAACCCCGTTCACACGGTTCAGAATAGGTAGATGTCTTCAGTGTCCTCAATAAACAGTCCCGCCAGGCACACGACGTGCCACTTCTGCCACCATCCATCATGTATCTGGCAGGAAACGTCCCTCCAGGACACTTGGGCTCTTCCGAACCCAGGCTCCTCACTGAGCAGAGAGTGTCAATTGCATTAAGAGACCAGTTGATCAAATCTGTAATTCTTCTTAAGGTTTTAGAGAACAAGAACGAGACTCTCTGAGGGTTAGAGTTAGACGAGACTAGACAAGGACATCGAAGCTGGCCAGGGGTGTAAAAACCAACTTTGTTGTTTCCATAGTAAAAATAAAAATATTGAAGCAGCAGAATCACCAGAGTAGAATAATGATTTGGTGTTGTGGACCAGAGGAATGCGAACAAGCAGTAACAACAGGCTGGCCCACTGCATACTCAGGGTAGCTGTTCCATCTGCACAGCATTGGTGTAATTTTCCATTTGAGTAACAAATTACATAAAAGCACCTAAAGGTATTGTATCAGTGAGCAGACGTATATGTGACATTTCTGCATATGTGTATACAAGTCATTGTTGCACATACACTAAAGGTAAGTGAAGGATCCCAATTAATAATTTACATCACGATCAAAAAAATAATCAGATAACCGCTTGGTAAATTTGCCTTGTTTCTAGAAAAATTATCAGTATGTTGAAATCCCAGCTATAGCTAACCTCACAGAGCAGATTTTTAGATCCCATGTTTTGAGCTTTGTGCCATTACTATGTTTATTTGTCATTTTTGAGGTTTTACATATCAGGAAGAGAAGCAGGCTTCATGATTTGCCTCACAACAGAGCTCGTTGTTTGTCACAGCTTTAGACTTTGAGAAGCTCTTAAGTGTTTGGATTGTTTTTCTTGCTTTGACGGTAGCTTTTTGGTTCAGCAATGATCCAAGAGGGCCTGCAGGCAGGTAAAAACCCTTGATTGTTCAGTCATTTTTAAGCCCAAGACCGTGACACTCCCTGCTGAGAATAACGTATTCTCAGAATTAAAACCTCCAAGTCATACTTCCACGAAATGCAGCAGAAGCCACTCTTGTGCCTCTGTGCCAGCTGTATTGCAACATCTGTAACGAAGCATGTGAAGTTCATAATTTTACACAGAACTGTGGCAGCTCAGACTTGTACCTAAATGATATTCTTTATTGTGTGCACATCACCACCGTGTGAGAGGCGAATTCCCCACCTCCCCACCCCAAGGGCACCCTTAGACCTTAGCTGACAAAAATGCCACACTGCTGTTAAAGGTGTTGCTCTATGGAGGCCTATCTCCCCCCACCACTCCCCCTGCCAGTGGCTGACGCCCTCAGACATTGGTGCATTTTTGGTTCTTGGTGTCCAGGGCTGCGCGCTCAGGTATGCACCGGGTCACTCCCGGTGGCTACTTGTCAGGACCTGGCACCTGTGGGTCGGTCGGGCCCCTTCGGGGGGTGGGGTGCCCTCGGCCTCTGGGCCTGGGGCTCGGTCACTCTGGCACAGCTGGATGCCGGCGGAGCTCACGGGCACGTTACTGCAACCCCCTCTAGCTTCTGCTCCGCGGCTGCTGGGTGACCCCTCATTTGGGGCTTTCCTCAGCTCTTTCCGGGAGAGTGGCATGGTTGCCCCTCCGTTGGTTTTCCTTGGACTCTTGCGCTCTGAGGGTTTCTGGATGTCTGGAGCCTGGATCTCCTCCATACCTGCTTCATGCCCTGGAGGACGGGGCTGTGGCTCCCCACACCCTCTAGCAGATCGTTACATGAAGGAACTGTTTGAATACAAGCGCGTTCATGCTCACAGGTTTACACACGGGTGCTCACAGACACAAACTACACCCTTTTTCGCTCCTACCTCAAAGCACACTGTGCGCTGTCGATCTTACATGCTGCACAATAATATACAATATTTAGTATTTACTGTAATATACATATGGATTATCATGATGTTGTGTATTATGTTGCTCTTTTTTTCTGCTTGTTTTCTCTTTTTTCTTTCTCAACAGGTGTTCCAGGTGATTGATATATGTATTTTTTGTCCCCCCACCTCTTTTTTGTTTTGTGTCCTTTATCACCGTTGATTTTTATGCCGGCTGTTTTTCCTTCCCTCCCTCTCTTTCTTTCTCCCTTTCCCTTCCCCCAGTCATGTCTGTCCCGTATGTAACAACTGAAAATAAAATAAAATGAACAATAAAAACAAAGGTCAATCAAATGGACCGATACGGTAAGGCCGGGATGGTCCACTTGGTAAAGTAAATCTGTTGGGCATCTTTCTTGGCCTTTAGACAATAATTCTGATGGCAAAGGAACCAAACGGGACAGGCGGGGAAAAAAAAGGTGTTGCTCTTGCTTTCGAAAGAGCGCCCAAAGTTTATCGCAAAGCAGCCTGTTCACAGTAACATTGTAATGAAAAATGATGCTTTCACACATCCAAAATGATTCTTGAATATCTAAATAACAACAAAGAACATCCATTCTCTTCTATTTATTCAATTCAGAGCCGCAGAGGGACTAAAGCCTATGTCACAGAAATGAAAAATAAAGCAAAATGGAATGTCCGATGTACTGAAATATATAGAAAAGGAATTTTTTTTTTTTTTAATGAGTGTAAGTGATGTGTTGGTTGTATGTTTGTTGTTTGGTTTGACATACTGCGGATCAATTTCCCATCAGGGACAATAAAGTTACCATTGACCATACCATTGACCATTGACCATTAATTTTGAATGTCTAGAAACTGAGCCTCTCAACAGCCAGCGTTTCTGTTCACATGTCGCTTTACTTTTAGACTTAACTAATTTACAGAAATGCAAAAAATAGAGAAGATAGATGCTATTTTTAGCTGTATTTATTTTGATTTTTTTCACAGCAGACTTACATACATTTTCAGTTTACACACACACACACATACATACATATATATATTAGGGGTGCAACGATACACAAAATTCACGGTTCGGTTCGATACTTTGGTGTCACGGTTCGATATTTTTT
>NW_005187558.1:1095632-1116349 GCF_000239375.1 Pundamilia nyererei
GCCAGCCTATTACCCCAGCAGGGTACCTGATCACGGGCAGGGCGTAGGTGTTGATGGCCCGGATCTTGTTCTTACCATTCACTCACAGTCAATGCTCAGGGTTTTGTCTTCACCCTGCTGATGGGTGAGCATCATGGACACCCAGCTTATTTTAGTAGGCGTGGTCTATCTCGTCCAACCTAGGTTAAGATCTTGAACGAGGTAGTTTGAATATCAGTGACCTAGATGTCAGAGGTCAAGTTTTCTGAAAATCTTGTGAACATGATAATTTGAGAAAGACATCACCTAGGATTTTCATATAGGTACCATACATTTTTCAACAGCCTGAAACTCAACTGCAAAAACGTATAATTCTTTTAATACAATTTAAGTGCCTTTAAAATGTCATTACTACATGAGAAACCTTTGCTTACCTGAAATAGTGAATCCACCTCTGTAATTGCTGCTGGCTGCACCAAAACGTTCCTTTACGCCATGCATCAGAGACACGCCATCTACAATACTGCTCGACAAAAATAATGAGTTGTGACGTCTACAGTCGTTTGGGAGTGTTTATCACTCACCTAAGGCACTGTTATACTTAACTAAACGATGTGACATACAAATCACCAAACATGAATGGTATTTGATGAGACAATTACTCAAAGTTCCTGCAGTACACGTACATGTACATAGCAGGACAGAGCAGGTAATCACTTACAACAAATTGATGTATTCTAATAGTTTATTTCATTACAAAATACATTGGAGCAGGTGCCAGTTTGGGGAAGCTGTTTCGTGCACCAATGTCTTGAATAATGTGGCCGAGATGGACGTCACCGTTTCGCCTAATTGCATTTTAATGTATGTGGCTAGAGACCAATTGTATATGTTGTACGCCTTATAAGTTATCATTAATTTAAGGATCAGATGTAGTTCTTTGAAACAATATATGATCATTTAACATTTGTATGGCCCTGTAGCATCATCTGTTTATTGAAAATAAAATTCAAGCATGTAATGGATATTTTCCCACAAATGTCAGCAACACAACTAATCTCCTCCACTTATAGTACTGTTTTTCTTTTATAACCATTCACTAAAATAAACACAGTTTCTACCAAGTTACATGCACACGCACACAAAACAGCTCAGTTTGATGTTTCAAAGCAGGGACTTCATCAGGTGTTTTACTTAATGTGTAAAAAATATCTATTTACTGTATTCTTCCTCAATAAATCAAAGCTGTACAGAAGTTCAGCATTAAGCATCAAAGCCTTTGGCCTGACAGTGGTCTTGTGATTTTTCTTACATAACAGGGACCTGCCCTCAACCTTTGCAAACACACACACAAACACACACACAACGAGAGAGAGAGAAAAAGAAAAGAAGTCCTTGAGTCGAGGCCAGAGCTGGAAAGCAGAGTGGCTGAGAAAGCAGCTCGTAGCCCCCAGTGATTACAGTGGAGAGAAGACCCCACCCACCATCCCACTTTGCTCAGATAACAGGCTCGTTGTTGGACGCAGGACCCAAACAAAGACGACCCTGTCGCCTCTCCTCTTGCTCACCATAGTCTCTGTATCTGGGCTTTGATTTCCTCCATGGTTGGCCAACAGGTATCTGTAAACCAAAGTTACCTGACCCATTCTCAGCCAGCTTCCCCTCTGTGCACAATCCTGAGGACACAGGATTGGCTGAATAAGGAAACTTTATATAGCTGGAGTGGCCTGATGGGATCAAAGGGAATTTGGGTTTTCCAGAATAATAGGGAGTTAAAAAGTCATGACTTTGTTGAATTGCTAGGGAAAAGTGTGTGTCCTTCGTATATACTTAACTGTCCCGCAGTCTGTTAGGTAACCATGACCATGATGAACTCAGTAAGAGAAAATACTTAACATGTGGCTCAAAGTTGACCTGCTAGATGTGTGAACTCTCATTACAGATAAACAGATACAGACAAAGAAACAGTTTGACTCCAGAGCTGCTGTTCTGGGATCAGTTCATCAGCAAATATATCCAGAAAACAAAGGGTACAAAACGAATGAATATTATCAGTCGATTCAGTGAAATTAATGTAACTGTTGTTTTTCTAACTTGCGTCATTAGGATGGTGTTATCTCGGTAAAGGACATCGACCTGGTGATGTCAGAGGGACTAGGAATGCGTTACGCCTTCATAGGTCCCATGGAAACAATGCACCTCAATGCACCTAAAGGTAAAATTTCCTGGTTTGTATTCTTTGCTCACATATAAAAACACTAATTCTGGTTATTTTTTAACTGAGTTTAAGATACTTTGAGCATGAATTTTATATAGTTGAACCAAAGAGTTGATGATGTGTTTGTTCTGTTCAATTCTCACAGCAAAATCATTCATTTTTACCAAAAAGCCTTTCTTCATAAGGGAAAAGGAGTTCATAAAATGTCTGTTTATGAAGAGGAAAGTATCATTTATCCAGCACAGTTTCAACTGTGCGGTGTCCAGTTTCAATTAAGATAAGATAAGATAACTCTTTATTGTCATTGCACAGTCATACATAGTACAGTAGTACAAGGAAATTGGAAAACTGTCCTACGTCGGCACTACATATAACACAACACGACACGATATGACACATCACAACGCAACAAACAACACAACACAGTATATTAACTTAGTATAAAAAAGAAGAATAAGTGTATGTGTATTGCACACTGTTATTATTGCACATTAATTATTATTGCACCTTGTTATAAATATAAATATTATTATTGTTATTATTTTAAACATTGTTACCTCCCCCCTAAAAAAGCCCAGGGAGGTAGCCAGTCAGGTCAGCCAATCTGCCAATCAGAGTGAATGTACAAGCCATGTATGTTGTGGAAAATTACTGGAACTAACCAAAGCACAGGCTTTTGAGCATCAGCGACTGCAGTAAATGAGCACAGAATGCCTTTGACTGAGAGTAATGAAGGTAATTCACCGCTTACATGAAATTTTCAAAGTGGCACAGCGTTTCATACGTGTGGCTGCACAAAATACATGTAGTGTACCACACAGTGACATCTCTTTGTGTGTCAGAGAGAGAATGAAACCTCAGCTAGATGGAGAATATCAGAGGGGAGTGTGAAACCCAGAGAGTAACCCTGACTGTGTACGCACACACACACACACACAGTGTGCACTTTGGCTGAACAAAGCAGTCTTTTGATGGGTAGCGATGAATGCGCTCCCTCACACCAGTCATCCAAAACTCACAGAGCTCACCTCGCAGCCTTCAGACCAGGTGCCAGCTCTACCTGTAGTTACAGTACTGAACTTCTTACTGACTTTTTTTTCTGTTCAGGAAGCATCAGATTCTCAAAAGAATGCTCAGACCTACCCCCGTTGTGTCTTCAAGTCTTTAAATCAGTCCCATCAGATACTGGAGCACTCAGGCTCCCTGTCTCTGTCTGCGCTACCTAAATTTCCTTGCTTTTGTAAACTGTGTGCGTGCACACAGGAGATGCCGTTGTTCTTTGAAGGAATCATCCACTACAACTAAAACCACTGCCTGCAGAAGAATGGCTCATCGATGCATATGATGTATTCAAATATTAATGCAATTTCACAGAAAAAGAGCATTAGAATGATGTCTTTTTAAAACACTATCTAGTAAGGGCAGCTTGTCCAACATTCAGCTGACCATGCACAAATTGTTTCATTAGTGTAAAAGTACAGCTAGCAGTGGTAGGTACCGCAAATGGGTGGAAGACAAGTTGCAAACTGGGTGATGTTATGTCCCATATGGAAAAGAAATAGTAAAAACATATATGATTTACTCATGAAAGTGGCCACTTTCTCATTACTTTCATATATTTTTTTAGTAAGTATCCAAAACATACAAGTTTGATTATATAATTTTTCAAGGGATCTTATATCTGTTTTCACTCTTGTATGCTTTTCATACAAGTTTCATACAAGACAGTTACAAACTTTATAAGATTTATATATATATCTTTTCCATATGGGGTAGTTTGCTTCATTTTCAAGGACTGCTGCTGTTATCTGATTGGAGTTACAGTGGTAACATTAGTGTCCCGTCTTTTCTTCTACTGTACAATTAGCCGTTGTGTAGGGGCACAGGGAATAGGGCTCCCTGTTTAGTGAGGCTTTACATAAAAAGATATATAAGAAAAAATTCAACAATAACAGCTAAAGCTTATTTGGGAAAAGAAATAAAGCAAAGGGACTGAAATAACACTAAGATTTTCCTCCCACAGAGGGTGTTTGGTTGAAGGTAGATGATAGTTATCACACTGTCGTGCCACATTAACGTGTCCCACTAGGCTTTATGTAGACAGTAAGCGTTTTCTAGCTACCCCGTTGTCACATGTTGGATATAAACCTTATTTCCCAAAGAAGTATTGCAAATATAAACATTCACCATATGTTTTCTGGTCGTTGAATAAGGCTCCACTCTTTGAAAATGAGTTGAAAGAACTATTTAAAACTGAGCCCCCTGATCCACCTTAATAACAACCTCATGTGAAGTAATGTAGGCACATCTCTTCTCTCCCCCCCCCCCCCCCCACCAACCCCCCCCCCCCCCCCCCCACCCCCCCCCCCCACCTTGCACCACACTTGCATCTCTCTGCTCAAATAAGGTTTTAAAAATCTAGTCTTCACCTACTACGCTTATCACAGGAATGTCAACAAACCATACTGCTGGCCCTCTTTATGATATGTTAAGCCCGGTTGTTGTCATTGTTATGGGACCTGTGTTTCCTCTTTGATTGATCATTAGCTGTGAGAGGTGCTCCTTTTTCTGCGTCCAATCTAGGACACACTACTATATATTTTATCCACAAACATTTGGTTGCAAGCTAGATAACCCAGCAAGCTCATGACATGAACTCTTAATAGAAATAATAATAATGCTGGTATTTTAGGAGAGAGTAGCAGTGAAATTGTACAAACTGTCAGTTTATAGAAAAATAAATCCAAGATCTCTTTAAACTATTATAGGTAGTAGCATTATATACATTAATGACATGTTATTTAGAGGGCAGTGAATACTGCTTCCCATTTCATATACATGGTATGATTTTCATACTGCATAACCTCTTGGTCTCAGGCATTAGTCACATCCCACATTTTTTTTATTGTAATGACAATATTTTATTAATTATTCTAACCCTAGTTAGATATAGGGATCTTAATTATATAGCTCCCCCATTTTAATACTTCTGTGAGTAGTAATGTATAGTTGAAGTACGAAACGTCCCTTACAAAACCTGCAAACTTTTCTGTTTCTCTGTCCAGAACTTTCATCATCACACTTAGTAGCTACTAAACGTTCGCTATTGCCCTGAGTGCTTTGTTTCGTAGATTTTTACAGGCTTTAAGCACAGAAACCTCACTCAGTAAATCTTCTGATCTTCAATCAGAAGAAAGCTTAAAGGGAGGTGGAAATGAGGTTAAATAGATTATTTCTCACATTGGCTGAACCTCAAGTGCACCAAGGCCTAGTAAAATAGCATTATTTAGAACTGTGAAACATGCAAAGCTGTTCTAATAGAGTCCAAGAATAAGATTGTGGAGCTGCAAATGAGCATAGCAATCCACTTTAAACAACAACGTGTAATAACGCTCAACAAGGGACTGGTGTTAGACATTTCCACTGGCATATACACACATGTAGCATACTGGATACTACCCAGTCCTTATAAATACACTATTAAACTGAAGCTTGTAGTAGCAGGCTTCACAAACCCATTTATTTTAAACTTTCACGACAAGTCAGTCAGTGATTAGCCAAAATGCGGTCTGCCTACATCACAAATGAGTCACTATAGGTTAATAAATGAGAGAACAGCTTCAACGAACAGCGCTAAAAGTTAAATTAACACAGAAAGTGTCAAAGCAGGATCTAACTGTTATTTATGAGATATTTAACATTGAGAAAGAGGAAACTCATTACTTAATATTACTGGTTCTGAAGCACTGAGATAGCAGCCCTGCAAATGAACACAGAAATATAGAGGAGCTAGCATGAGCCATTTCTCAAAATATCAAGCATGTGTCAAACGTTCAAACCAGCAGAAGGAAAGCATTTAGACAAAAACAAATTGCCAGTTGGCACCGCAGCCGCACCTATGCCCATCCCCTCACAATCTAGAAATACATGTTTCTTTTTCTGTTTGCAATTACATCACTTTCACTTTGTGTGACATTACTGTCTTTGAATCTTTGTGGTATTTTAAATAAAGATGATCTACATTCATTGTTTTGAATGATGATCGACATGGACTTCCCCATCACTGAACAGCTGTGTCCTCCCCGCAGGTTTGGAAGACTACATGAGCCGATATAGTGAAAATATAACAAGGATTCTGTCTTCCTTTGGGCCTGTGCCAGACTTCTGTGGTGAAGCAGCCAAGAGCGTCATTAATGTAAGTGTGATGGTTACAGAGTTGTGTTTACAGTGAAACTTTCTCTCAATAAATACACTCACTTATGATGTAGTGTGTATATATATATATATATATGAGAAATAAGCAAAGCAAGACATTTGATGCAAACGACATGTGAATGGCAGGAAATGTTTCTCCATTATCTGTATGTATCATTAAGCATTAATGGTGCCTTCACAGATGTTATGCACACCAGCAGGTTTTGATTATGTGTGTGTTCTTAAATTGTTATTTTTCTCTTAAACTACACAGAATTTAGTGTCTGTGATTTCCAAAAAGTATTTCAGTTTTTGGTTCAAGGAGCACTTTTCCGCCTTGGACCAGAGAAGCTGTCTAAATTTCTAGATTTTGCGTGCTGCAGCATCAGAATTTGGTTTTCCAGCATGTCACAAAGCTCAGATCATCTCAAGCTGGTTTCTTGAACATGACATTGAGTTCACTGTGCTTAAATGACCTCCACAGTCACCAGATCTCAATCCAAGAGAAGACCTGTGGGATGTGGTAAAAGGGGACATAGATAGATGTGCTGCTGACAATCTGCAGTAATTGTGTGATGCTGTCATGTCAGTATGGACCATAATATCTGGTTAGTGTTTCGATACAGTGAAAAAGAGGGTCCTTGTTTTTCAGGGGTGTTCTTGAGACCTTGCAGTGTTTTAATAAAGTGCCACCTGAGCCCCCAAAGAGCAATTCAGTATTCAATAGGCTCCCAAAATTTTTTTAAATAAATAAAAAAATGTGTGTTAATTCAGATCAAAGACACGGAATGTCTATATTAATATACATATCTTAATTTATTATTTTCTTCATTATTTATTGTGTGTTTAGTTCTGGATGACTGAAATTCAGCAGTTTCTACTCACCTCTGAGCCATAAAGCTTTCTCCTAAGTAGAAATTAATTGGTCACATGCTGTCACAGGCGGTTAATATGTTAGCCACAGAAGGTCATCTTGTAAGGACACCCTGAGCTGGAGCATTAAATAGTTTAAGGTGGACTCGTTTGCCTTCTGTGATCACGAGAACAAGGGCAGCACTGCATGCACATTGATCTGTGCAAGTGTCGGCCCTGGATGTCACTGTTTCAAAGCTAAGACGTTATTAAAAGATTATGATAAATGGCCTGTATTTGTATAGCGCTTTACTAGTCCCTAAGGACCCCAAAGCACTTTACACATTCAGTCATCCACCCGTTCACACACACATTCACACACAGGTGATGGCAAGCTACATTGTAGCCACAGCCACCCTGGGGCGCACTGACAGAGGCGAGGCTGCCGGATACTGGCGCCACTGGGCCCTCTGACCAACACCAGTAGGCAACGGGTGAAGTGTCTTGCCCAAGGACACAAAGACCGAGACTGTCGGAGCCGGGGCTCGAACCAGCAACCTTCCGATTACAAGGCGAACTCCCAACTATTGAGCCACGATCGCCCCAAAAGGATATTTAGTTTAGCTTTACGGCTGAGAAGCTTTATTTTAAAATGAACCTACTGTTAAAAATTAGAGACTGTTCATTTTTTCTCAGTGAGCAAACGTACAAATTCAGCAATTGAGCAAATAGTTATTTCCCCCACTAGACATGTCCGAAGTCCTAGATGGCAACCACTCCACTTTGCTCACCTAGCTTTTCCTTCTGTGCCGTCCACAGGAGATGTACGAGCTCATTCCCTGCGACCAGCAGCATCTGGCAGCCAGGCAGGAGAGGAGGGACCAGTTCCTCATGCGTCTGGCCAAGCTGAAGAAGGACTAATAAGCTCAGGGTCCAAACTCAAGAAAAACAACTTAATTAGGTAGAAATGTGATTGTTGAGTTCAACATGTAATGAAGACCTTCTTTTCTTTAAACAGGCATACCTTGACTGAAAAACAGCACTTTTTTAAAATGAGTAATGATCAATCTTCCTTATATGATGAGTACTAGCAGTATTAGAACATAACTCTGGATTGCTACTCCTTATGAACACAATTTTAACCGGTCTTTTGTTTTTTCTAAATCTACAGCACGTTTTAACTTTTACTCTACATCTTGGTTACAAAACCGACTGTGGTAAAATGTGAAAAACAATGATCTCATTCAGCCACATTAATGGTCTCTTGTGTAAACAAATTTCTTGAAAATGTGAATCAGTGTTTTGATTAATAAAAAAGAACACAATAACGCATTTATGTAATTGTTTTGATAGCCACACAACAGAAAGAGATGAGTGTTTTTGTGATCCTGATAATGAGGAGAAATTAAATAATGACATTTCACTACATATTTCTGGGCTGAGTGCTCTCAGCTGACTGCCACCATGTGCTCGCATAATTGTGACGGGTAAGTTCCCAAATCATAAGGAAACACATCAGGAGGGCTGTGAAAGATTTAAATTTCACACTGATATAGGTCCAATAGTGACAACCATACATCACACTCTGGGTGTTCTAGTGCAGGTTTGTGGCTCTATAAACTGAAATATTGTATTTATATTGTAAATATTATTTATATATATATATATGTATGTGTGTGTGGGCGGCGGAGGGCTCCCTTTTGTTATTATTAGGTGAAGTCACATTAACATTAAATGCGTGCATAAAATTTAATTAGAGACTAATAACCCTGCTGGTTGGCCCCACCTCGAGCTTGGCCCCTCCCTCCCAGTTTGCAGGAGGGATGATGGATAATCGGTGTGCGCCTCACTCACTACTTATAGACAAGACAAGTCGAGTCTGTCCCAAACCGATTCTACTGAGACGCACAGAAGAGAACAGGACTGATTGTTTCCCCAGCTTGGTGGAAGCTTAAAAAAATCTGTTTAGGATAAACTCCACAAAAACAGGTGAGTTTAATTTCAATTCAATCTGCTAATGCCACCACAAAAAAGTGAAAATATATTTTAGAAATAATGTGTCGAATTTAGACATTTTAAAGTGTTAGCTCCTTGAATGCAGCTGCTTATTTAACCTGTGGGCCCCTTCAGTCTGAGTGCAGTTGGTTTAAGCTGGCAGACGTTAGTCTGAGGTAGACGCTGGTCTTCCCAATACTTTTCTGTATACTGTCAGAATGAGTTTGAGGCTCTTATTTTCAGGGAAACGAGTGGTTGTGTATTTTTAGATTTTTGTGGAAAAAATATTATTTTTTTAAAACTACAAATACATATTTTTTCATTTTGCTTGCAACATTATTTGGCTGCCAAAATGCCCTTTAATTGCATTAAAACCATAGATCCATACAGTTTGCTTTCCCGTCCGCTTTTTGACTCTGTAATGCCAACTCTGTTATACACCTTGTCGTGTGTAGCCAGAAATGTAACCTTTCAGCCCTTTAAAAATTATTTAAAATCCCACAAGTCATCCACAATATATGCATCTGAAAAATAATGATAATTTTCTAATTACACACACACTCGCACCTTTTTAACAACATAAATATGCCATAAAACAAGGCCTCCAGCAGGTGTATTTCTCCAGCACTTTTCTAGCCTTTTAACTTTCTGCTGAATTCCACAGGTTGTCTCAGCTTCCGGACTCCTTTTGGCCGCAATGAGTTGGGGGGCTCTCTACGCCCAGCTAGGTGGCGTCAACAAGCACTCCACCAGCCTGGGGAAGATCTGGCTTTCTGTCCTTTTCATCTTCCGCATCACGATTCTGGTCCTGGCTGCGGAGAGCGTCTGGGGGGACGAGCAGTCAGACTTTACGTGCAACACGCAGCAGCCCGGCTGCAAAAACGTCTGCTACGACCACTTCTTCCCCGTGTCGCACATCCGCCTGTGGTGCCTGCAGCTGATCTTTGTATCCACGCCGGCCCTGCTGGTGGCCATGCACGTCGCCTACAGAAAACGGGGTGATAAGAGGAACATGCTGGCCTCCAATGGCACTGAAAAGATGACAGATACTGAGCTGCAGACGCTAAAGAGGAGGCGTCTGCCCATTACAGGCACTCTGTGGTGGACCTACACCTGCAGCTTGTTTTTCCGGCTCATCTTTGAGGGGGGGTTTATGTATGCGCTCTACTTTGTCTACGACGGCTTCCAGATGCCCCGGCTGGTGAAGTGCGAGCAGTGGCCTTGCCCCAACAAGGTGGACTGTTTCATCTCCAGGCCAACTGAAAAGACCGTCTTCACCATCTTCATGGTGGCTTCATCTGCCATCTGCATGGTGCTGAATGTGGCCGAGCTCTTCTACCTCATTGTAAAGGCGGTCATGAGATGCATGACAAGGTCCAGCAGGAGGAAACACACTTACCCAGACAGCGTGACACGGGATAACAAGAAGAATGAAATGCTGCTGTCTTCTTCCACAGATTCATCCAGCAACAAGACCATGTGTTAGAGACAAGAGAAAGGTGTATACTGTAAATCCAACCTCACGAGTTGTGTCTACGTCTTGGTTACTGGGATTTGTCTCACGAGATAGTGAAACAGCTTTGGATCTGTATAGTTGGGGTTGACTGTAAAGACCTGACGGAGTTCTCCGAACAAACACATTGCCAGATAGTAACGTAAAGAGTAAAACAAGTGTCAAACACTGAGTGGTTGCAACCATTTCACTGTCCACAGTTGAAATTTGCTTGAACGTGGCGAAATCTGCCTGAAAAATGAGCCTACACTGACATCTAGTGGTGACAGTGGACCCTTAACGAGCACAAACGCCTTCACAACAGCCTGAGTGATCGATTTATCCGAGGAGAACAAATGAAGTTTTGAGAAGAGAAGCAGAGTATGTTTAGCTTTTAGCTGATGAGATTGATTTTAAGTTCACAGTACCTGATGTGATTACGCTTAATGAACAAGTCTGATTTTTCTGTTTTAGAATGAAATCACTGATCTTCGCTGTTTGATCAACTTCATAGGTTCTTTTTTGGGGGGGTTGTAAATGTTTCTTTACATGTGTTAGACGACAAAAGATTTCACACGTGCATACCATTTCATTCAAAAATATGAAGAACGTATATGTTTGTACTGTATCAGATGGTTTTTCATCTACTGCCAGCAAGTTCAAGAATCCCCCTGAACAGATCATGCTGCACACATGTGAATTCTTTTCTGTGAAACTGAATTCCAGACTGGATCTAATGTAAAAGAAGGCTGAAACCAGTGACGTGACACAGGAGTTATGATACTGTGTACTCTTTTAGGTGTTAGGATTTCATGTTTTTCAAGTTTATAGGGTGTAGGTTTAATTTACTTTGACCATTTCACATTCAGATAGGGTTCCTCCTCATTCACCTTGTGACTTCCAATCCTGCTTTTTTGGAAACACCAGAAGTCGCTCAGCCCCAGATCTGCTCCTGTGTTATTTGAACTTGCATTGTTTTTCTTGCAGTGTGTACTGACCCCAGCTGGCTGTATCAGCTTTCAGCATGTGCCTTATTTTAGCCACCAGACTAATCACTGCTAGGCACCGTGGCCGTGAAAATGTCTTTGTCCTTCTTCCATCCAGGAATAGCCAAGCGGGATCAGTCAGACTGTTCCAAAGTGTTGGTTAGACGTGTCGATTCCACCATAATTAAAAAGAAACCACAGTGAGCTGTATACTGATGTTACATAAGTGATGCAGCTGGGACCAAAACTAGTCTGTGTGCCTGCTCTGCACTGACCTTTGACTTCTAGCTTTCTGTAACAAGCCTAATGACATTTTCTGATGCTACTTTTTTTTTTATAACAGCGATGTACTTCCTCTTGTTTTTATGGGATAATCCTGATTATTCCTATTTCAACATGTTGTTGTTGTTATTATTATTATTATTATTATTAATAATACAGTTTCTATTAGTCTGCCTTTAAAAGCAAACTGCACACTAATGAGCAAACAGCTTTCTAAGAAGAAATGATTAAATCTGACATTTTTTTATTATTATTATTTCACTTGCACTTTGATCCTTCAACTTGTTTTGCTCTATGAGACTTTTTTTATTTAAATAAATCGGTAAAAACAGACCTGTGTGCATTATCATTTATGTGCAGTTTTATTTACTTTACTGAAATTTGGGATAAGTGGGGAATTTTTTTCCCACACTGGGACAGAATCGTCTTGCCTTACACTCTCTGTCTTCTCCTCCACATTTTGCTCTTTATAACCACATATCAGGTTTTTATTAAGTAACGTTTGACTTGGACAGATTGTAGTGTGTCCACAGGATCGGCCTTTTAAAGACCTCGCGGCTATTTAATGTTGCCTGCCTCCTAAAATGAGTAACTATTACTATTTTTAGCACCCGGGGGTCATAATTTGGGAATGTTTCTAAACTTTTGGCAACTTTTTGCGCACGGTTTTGGGGAGGTTGGCAGGGGCGTGGTGTGGCCGGAGAGGCTGATGACTCTGTGGATTCACTCATGGATGGTCACGCAATGTGACAGCCCAGTCATGGCTGGAAATGAGCGGTAGCTCCGTTTAACCGAGCCTCATCTCTCCGACTCCGAGCCTCCTCCAGAAACTAACAACAAGAAAGAAAAAAGTTTCCCTTGCGCAAAGTAACAGAAGTTTGTGCATGAACGAGGTTGTGAGGCCCGCATTAAAAAAAAACGTGAGGAAAAAAAAAGTTTGTCGAGCTGTCAGAGAAGTGACAAGTTGAGTGTGGGTGGGGGGTGGATCAGGGACACAGAGGGAGGGTCGCTTCAGCCGCGGGAGGTCCACACCGCTTTTCAACGCACTCCAGTGATGGCACCAATGATGGCAGATGGATTTGCGTTTCGTGTTTAAGTATGACATCTCCGCTTTAAAGGTATGACGGATAAACACCACCGTGGCTATTTTCTTGCACTAAAAAGGGAGTACAGTAAATGAAGAACGGCATGTTATCAGGTAATTAAGAGTTGCTTCAGTTTTACCGAACAAGGGGGGAACAAAAAGGCTGTCAAAGCTTAAAAGGAGTCTGGGGACTCTGGCACACTCTGCATTGTCACTCTGGCAGGTAGGGCTTTGTATTTGAACCCGTCTGTTACATTCTTCACCATCTGACACAAATGCCACAAGTAGCTGTGGAGCTGAGGGGAGTGAGGTTTTATTATTCTTTCAAGTTTTTGCGGGTTTGTCACTAATAAGTCATCACAAGGTCACAAATGGAAAGCACGACTTTCTGATTCTCTGGGTGTAACTGCTGCAGTTTCCCCCAATAAGTTTATATTGATGTCAGATAAATGGAAACAGTGTTCAAAGAGCCTGACCGTTTTCTGAAACAGCCAGCAGTGTTTTAATTTTCCACCAGAAGATTTATTTTAATGTATTTCTTACAAAGTCTTGTGAAAGTTAACATGTTGTTTTTTCCTCTCTTCTAGGTGTCATACATATTGTGAACCCTAGTCGATGGATTTATTACCTTTAATACAAGAATATTTTAGTAAGTTTACCCTCAAATGAGTGTGTGTGTGTGTGTGTGTGTGTGTGTGTGTGTGTGTGTGTGTGTGTGTGTGTGTGTGTGCGCGTTTACGCTGAATATCTTGCATGATTAGGGTTCAGTGTACACAACACTGTCTAAAAGGCCACGTGTTTGTCTTTAATAAGCTAGTCTCTGCATCTGAATTCGCTATACTTCAATATTAAAATGTAGTTTGAAACTTAAGCAGCTTAACGCTTTATCAAGCAAAAGAGCCAAACCCAAAAGCTTTAACGATGTGAGGATGTGGTGCTGCTTGGTAAAGGCGTCGGGTTAGGACTGGGGAAATATACCAGCTATTTTCTAATACATAAGCAAATAATTGTGATTAACCAGAGAATAAATAATATAAATCACTGCTTTCTTCCCTTTTTAAAGTTTTTGAGTTAAAAATAATCTGTAATTTACCATAATATATCACACAGATATTATACTAGACTTAATCATTTTATTTTTTAAAATCTCTTTTCATTCTGGTGGTTTTATTATTACAGTTGCATTAGAGAGAGTGAGGGACGATGGTGTGTAGGATGTGTGTAGACGATGTCAGTTTTTGAGTGTGTGTGTGTGCGCACCCTACTAGACCCCATCTCTGTTTTCGAACATCATAATGTTGATCTCAGCACATGCCTGCTGTGCAGTGGAGCGAGCAGGTGAGAGAGAACGAGAGAGAGAAAGGGAGTGAACCAGGGTTCAGTGACAGAGGTGGCCTATATGGTATATGAGCTGCTAAGAAGCAGCTGCTATTGATCTGTTATCTATTTGTGATGTCTGAACTGGCAGATTTCTTTAAGGACCACTTTCTGCTAAGTGCTTACAAAACAAAATGTCAAGCTTTGCTCCACGTCCTTGCATCCTCTTCTCTGATTGCATGTGCAGTGTTTTAAATGTGAGGGTAAGCCCTTGACACCTGTTGCACTGACAAATGTTAAGCTGTTCTAAAAATCCTAAGCACCTCTTTAACTTCCACTCTCTCTGCTTATTTCTCCTCTTTTTGCTATTTGGCGCCCCTTTCCTTTTCCCCACTCCAGCCTGTACTTTCTCCATAGGCTAATTCTTGAAGCATGGGCGACTGGAGCTTTCTGGGGCGGCTGTTGGAGAATGCTCAGGAGCACTCAACGGTCATCGGCAAAGTCTGGCTGACTGTCCTCTTCATCTTCAGGATCCTGGTGCTGGGGGCTGCGGCCGAAGAGGTCTGGGGTGACGAGCAGTCCGACTTCACGTGTAACACCCAGCAGCCCGGATGTGAGAACGTCTGCTATGACGAGGCCTTCCCCATCTCGCACATCCGCTTCTGGGTGCTGCAGATCATCTTCGTGTCCACGCCAACCCTCATATACCTGGGCCACGTGCTGCACATCGTCCGCATGGAGGAAAAGCGGAAAGAAAAGGAGGAGGAGATGCGCAAGGCAAACAGGCTCCAAGAGGAGAAAGAACTCCTGTATAGAAATGGTGGCGATGTTGGAGGAGGAGGAGGCGGCAAAAAGGAGAAGCCGCCAATCAGGGACGAACATGGCAAAATCCGTATCAGAGGCGCGTTGCTGCGTACCTATGTGTTCAACATTATTTTCAAGACCCTGTTTGAAGTGGGATTCATTTTGGGCCAGTATTTTCTCTATGGCTTCCAGCTGAGGCCCCTGTACAAGTGTGCACGTTGGCCCTGCCCCAACACCGTTGACTGCTTCATATCGAGGCCCACTGAAAAGACTATTTTTATTATATTTATGCTTGTGGTGGCTTGCGTGTCTCTTTTGCTGAATTTGTTAGAGATCTATCACCTTGGATGGAAGAAAGTTAAACAGGGCATGACCAATGAGTATGCCCCCGAACGTGAGTCGCTGCGCCGCGTCGACATTGCAGAGCCTGAGTGTTTGGCCTCGGCCTCCAGAACTGCCCCATCCAGCCCCAGCTACCCTCCCAACTACACAGATGTGACGGCGGGCAGCGGGGCGTTCCTGCCGCCCATGGGTCCAGCCGCCGTGCCCTCGGCCGCAGAGTTCAAGATGGACGACCTTCAGCAGGAGGAGTCCCTCCAATCCTCCCCCTCTTCCCACTACTATATCAGCAACAACAACAACCACAGGCTGGCCACACAGCAGAACTGGGCCAACCTGGCAACCGAGCAGCAGACTCGGGAGATGAAGGCCACCTCCCCTCCACCTTCCTCTTCTTGTTCTGCCACCAGCAGCGACAATGAGCAGCACCAAAGCGTCAATGGTGCTCTGCTCCTACCCACCAGCAACACCACCAGTAACACCAACATCACCAACGCGACTGCCAACGCTGCCTCCAGCGGCAGCAGCCCTGGCGACGCCTCCAACGCAGGCAGCTGGGATGGAGGAAAGAGCGAGCACGACGAAGGCCACGTCACCACCACAGTGGAGATGCACGAGCCTCCGGTAATGGTCAGCACAGACCCTCGGCGGCTCAGTCGGGCCAGCAAGAGCAGCAGCATCAGGGCCAGGCCGAGTGATCTGGCTGTCTAAATGCATTCAGCCCTTTCATGTCCCTTAAAGCCCTCTTGAATAACATGCCACTATCCTCACCCCAAACCCAGACACAATCATGAACATGTAATAAGCAACAAAACAAACAAACAAACAAAACAAACCATGAGACAGGAAAGCAAGAAAGTCAAGAGAATGTTTAGGGCAAATGTGAAATGACTGAACCACTAGCTGTCGTTGATTTAGTGCAATCGGTGAGTTGCAGAGTAGTTGAGGCAAGGTTTGGTTTTTCTTGATTAATAGTCTATATTTATGCACACAATATGTGACCATGCACTTCTACAAAGTCAGGAGCCTCCGGTAACAGCAATGGATGGAGTGAAAGACATTGTGATCTATTAATTTTACATGAAAATGGACACATCTCACCAACATGTTTGATTTGGGGAAAGGGGATCTTCTGGTGTTTCTCTATTTTTTTCCTTTTTGTTGAGCCGCGAGGACTAATTATTCCAAATGGAAATGGTCATTGAAGACCGGTGACTGGAAATTTTGAATATTTTTATCTGGAGGAAACAGAGATAGCTGATGTTAATGCACAGGGCACCGGATGTGGGCAACTTGATCATAAATCTCAGTCCACATTTTTATCTGTTTTCATTGTCAAACTTGCAGCACAAACGTGCACGGTGTGCTGCACGGCATGTCGGGAGACCCGGAAGCCATTCTGCGCTTCCTGAATTTTACTGACTTGACTTATTTGTCGTGTTGAGAGTAATTCATCCTCAATGCATTTGTACATGACGTTACATGTATTGTGTTCTGTGTAGTTGTGCATGCCAGCATGTGTAGCCCTACAACTCACCGATTCACTGACATATTTGCGTGGCAAAGTAGGCTAGCTAGGTTCTACCCATGATCCTATTAAAAAAGAAAAACAAAAGTTATAATGACATGGAACAGATAGGACGTTACTTTGGAAACTTTCAAAAGGTCCTGGGATTAAAGAAAAATAAGTGAAGCGTGGACAGGATATGGGTTAAAAATGCTGGTAAGTCTTTCTTGCTATGTCCAGAGTACATCTGGGTCTCTCTGAACACCGCATTGCCAGTAAACCGGGCACAAAAACAAGGAAAGTAGGAGTCCCTTACGCCTCCCTCTGTCAGTGTTACCTTTAGTCAACATATCTGAAAAGAAAAATGCTCTCAGCGAACTGCACAAATATAAGACAATGCCTTCAAAGGCTATAAAAAATGCATGCATGCCACTAAGTGGTACAAAAAAAACTTTATTAAGATTTACCTTGTAAATTCAAACGCTCAGCCTCCCAGAGCTCCAGAGTTACGTTTGTAACCATTTTTGTAAAATTGTCGGCAAACATTTCGGCCCTCAAACCCACTCCCACCTTTTTAAAAAACAGAAATCCCCCTCACCTAAAGATTGAGAGCAACTTTGGTCATTTTCTTTTACACTGAATTGAATTTTACTCATAAATTGCATACTTGTAGTAGTCAGTTTGTGATTGCAAAACAGCTATGACTTAAAAAAAAAAAGAAAAAAGAAAAAAAGACAAGGTGACTGGCGTTGGGCGTCTCAGAACGCCGCAGGGTGCAGTCAGCCTCGACTGCTTCTATTTTGTTGTGTTCATCTTGATTCTTAGAGACCTTTAGAAACCCAAACTTTTAAACTGAACTCATCATTAGCCGCAGTCCTCTGTTCCTGTTATGTCTTTGTGCTGTTTGGTTTTGTCCACAACCCAGGCACTCACTTTCAAAAAGCTTTTTTAACTTTACATCAACAATAATCTGCTGTATTTCCTGTGAGTCCAACACCGGGGCAGAGTTCACACAGCAGCACTGTGTGAAAAGTTAACCATCTGCATTGGAGATATTGCACTGGTAGAGCATAACATCATAGCTGATTACTAATATGTCTGTAGGAACAGTACTTTTCAATGAGTTATTGTGTATTGGTTAATACACTGGAGTAGGAGCAGTGCAAAAAATGTTGTCTTTCCATTTGTCAGGGTGGTGGTGGTGGTGGTGGTGGGGTTACAGAATGATGGCACAGTATGGTTTGAGATTCTCAGCGCCCACAGGAGTATCATGTGTGATACTGTATCTTACTTATTTAGCTTCTTTCAGCGCAAATAGAGACTCGAAGAAGAGAATACATAAAATGCGTAGATTAAAGCTGCCCTTCCAAATCCATGGTTCCCATTCAAATGACAAAGACTTCTTTGATATCTGCATTTACAACTTGGTAGTTGGTAAAGATTTGCACATTTAGAAAACAAAACTACTTTTCTGCAGGGCTCGTGTTGGTAGCAGTCGAGTGACAGGGAGAGAGCAAGACGCCAATCTTTATGATCCTCAAAGGGAAAAACATGTCTTAAACCAAAGCGCAGTCACTCTTCACAGAAAATGTATTATTAAAGATTTTATCTCAAGCTCAGATGATAATGAGAAAAAACAATACAGTGGCGGGAGAGAGAATAACAGCTGGGGTAATTTTCTGTTTGTTTACTCAGTATGTTCTCACAGAACTGTCGGGACTCTGGTTAGACGTCACATCAGATGGCTCCAATGTTGAGAGAATGTTAGCTGGGTAGCTGGCCCTTCCCTAACCCTGCATACAAAGCCCTGACAGGATGTTTTGTTCGAAGCCTGTGATCCCTGTGACTCCTCCAAACTCTCTCCTCTTATGTTTCATGCAGAGCATGATTTCTCTGGCTCGTCAGGGAGTCGGAACCATCTCACAATGCTCACAACAGCAACCTGTTTTCAGTGCTGTCTTAAATAAGAGAAGTGCCTTGTGTATGAATTATTTGTTTGTAAGAACAAGATGATGTAAATGTTCATTTACCTCAAATGTTTACAAAACTGTTACTAAATAAATTTTTTGTACCATATTTATTGCTCTTGTTTGCTTTACATGATGAATGAAATCAGAGCTGCAGGCTTCAGTCTTGGACTGGGGTCATGGAGTGACAGAGGCCGTGATTTGTCCTATTTTTAAGATGACAAAATACAAATAATTAATAAAATACTTCATAGAGTCGCTTTGTGCTTTTTAGGTTTCAATTTAAACACATTTATTCCAGTCTGTCAGAACAAATGAATCTGAAGATCACAATCAGAGAGCTAATTATTAGCTGTTTGTCCAGCTGTTGTGTAAAATCACTTCCAGAGGCCCATTTCCAAATTACCTTATGTAACATGAGGTTTTGATAATTCTTGGTTAACTTAGAGAAACTTGGAGAAACACTTTTTTCCAAACTTGGACAGAAATGTCTTGTCATAATGGGACAGACAGCAAAACTGGAACCCAATGTTAGACTTCGAGGTTTGAATTTTGGGGGAAAGATTTCACGAGATGTTTACTTGCTAGGTAAACTTCCAGGATTTTTGCGCTTCCATCCACCCCCTTTTTTAAAATTTAAACCTGAACAACAGAAAAGTCATAAGATGACAAAAAGTAGGATAAATACACCCCCTCCCCCCAGCCCTCCCTTAATTGAACTGGTTTTATGGTGTAAACACAATAAAAAGTAAGACACTTTGTTTTTTTAACAAATGCAAATTCTACAAACTTTAAACTCAGTTTAATCAGAATTTTATCAGAAGCACAGTCTGGGTTTGATCTGCCACTTAACCTCAACAGCACTACATTCAGTTGTCACACATTACTCATCAAATAGACTCATTAGGCTGACATTTTTAAAAGTCATGGTCAGATGGAATTCATATATCTTCTAATAAAAGTAGAATGACAAAACAAAATATGCATGAAGTCCAGAACTTGCTTTTTTTCAGATATTTTAATCCGCCGTCGTGAGTGCTTGTAGTTGGCTCAGTTATAAAGATCATAAGGATCATTCTCAAGTGTTTTCCTTTTTAGGCTATCCTCAGTTTTATGTATGTATGTTTTTTTCCCCTCCTCCTTTGTCATTTCCCATACTGCCGGCTTCCTGTTTGTTGCTCTTTGACATTCAACCCTCCGCAGTTCACTCCCTCACGCTGCCTTCCGACAGCAAATATTAAAAAGTGGCGCTGACTCAGAGTTACTTCATAACCACATCAAGAAATAATTAAAATGACACGGCTGTGTTAGTCTTGCACCTGGGAGTCAAACATCTACCGCAAACACTTTCTGCACAATTACAAGAACTGAGGATTTACAACACTGTGCGATGCATGATATTGATGGGTGGAATTTACAGCTCTGTGTGAACTTCCTTTGAGCACAGTGAGCAAACACACAAAGAGAAAAATGCGGACTTAACGAAATGTGTACTTCAAATACTTTTAAGTAAATGTGAAGGGATGCACATTTGGGTAAATGGAGGTTGTAATTAATGGCCTTATATAGACCTTTTTACATAATATTACTCAAATGATAATTATTTTACAAAGAAACTCCTTTAATCTCAGTGCTAAATTTTAGTGGTCCTGAATAATTTCTGAAGGATTAATAGTGATGTCTAGTACCCAATGAGAGCCA
>NW_005187558.1:1116890-1121325 GCF_000239375.1 Pundamilia nyererei
CGCGGACCTTCAGTAATAGTAATAAATCACACAGCAATAGTACATTCACGTAGTTGTAAACAGCATGATAATATATTAAGTAATCCAAAGTATTCAGAATAACGGAATACATTACAAAATACATTTTGGGGCATGTAATCTGTAATCTGTAGTGGAATACATTTTAAAAGTAACCTTCCCAACACTGAGTACACATGTCAGTTTCTAAAAGCTTAGCCTAAGGCATAATTATATTAAATAATGATATATTGATGATATTTAAAAGCTTTAGTCATAGAATAAAAGCTGAATTGTTTATTTGGGACTCATGTCAACTAAAAAAACAACAAGAGACATCCTCAAATCTGCCTGTGACATTAGCGAAAACCTGCCTAATGGGGTGGCTTTGCCACACAGCAGTTGTCCAGTGAGAATTTTGGATAAAAATCTTTATATTTGATCAATCTATTGTAATAAAATAAGCAAATTCACATGTCTTTTAAAATGTTTAAAAACATTTGAACATTTAAGGTTATAAAAAGGTCTGACACCCACACAAATTTCTTTAACGTACAGCTTTACCTACATATAAACATGTCTTTTAATATTAATATGAATCTATCTACATTATATGGAAATGTAAATGATATTCCTGTTTCATTGTGTGTACTTATCTGTAAACCATGTAATCAGTAAAATCCTTTGGTGGAGACCGTATTAGATTGTTGGATGGTGCTTTGTGTGTCTCTTACGCTTAACCTTTTTCTTATTGTCTTCTAACTGGCAAACAGAGGATGCAGTCTAGTAGAGTTGTTGTAATAAAACTTCCTTGACGTTAAAGGTCTGTTTGTTCAGTGTCAACATCTTTGATCGGGTCTGTGAAACTCAGAACCATAAACCAAACTAAAACTGTGACAATGGTGAAAAGTTTTCTCCTATAGGAGGTCATTCCGATTGCAACCACCCCACCTTAAACAGCTGATGGATAATTTGCAGTGACTGCTGAGTAGGAAACCTTTCTAAAGGGGCCCCACTCCAGCTTTGTGCAGCAGCTCATTGTCTTACTCGGGCTCACTATGAATTCAAACTGTAAATGTAAAGTTTTACAGCTCGATTTGAAGTTATTTTCGATACTGATGTTAGTATTTTCAGCTATTTCGCTATTTCATCACCGTGGCTGGCTCAGTTAGCATTACCTCTGCTCGCTGGGCTCAGACTGGACCTTTGGTAGTTATTATATACACACATGATTCATATTCTTAATGCTACAGTGTTTTATGTATTATTTAATAAATATTAGTCAATGTCTGTAATAATATCAAACTGGATTGAAACTAGTGTCGCTGAAGCATTGCAGCTAAATGTTGCCAAATCAGCTGTATATTTTGCTTACATGTCCTCTTCCTCCTTCCACAAGTGCAGTCGTGCTGCAGGCTACAATCAGTCTGTTCTGATGCCAAACCAAGCAGCAACCTCAGGCTGACAAATTAAAGTGCCAAAGAGCTTTATAGTTCATGTTTCCTTTTGCATAACAACTCTGCGGGGGGTGAAGTTTGCTACCTGAATGCTCGAGTTAACTGACAGGTGTCCAGATGCAGGCATCTATAGACTGAACTGGATCTCTCCATCATGTTTGTGCCTTTTGAAACATTTTATTGATACAGCCTGCTGGGAGCAGGAGTGCCCCCAGAATCTTTTCACAGGGGTGGAACACCAAAAACAGAATTGCTGTTTTCAAATTTAGGTTACATGAAAAATATGACAAAAAAGACAGAAAGAGAATAATGATATAAATAGTTTATTTCCTGCTATTAACGTTGATATCACTGAAAATAGGTACATATAAAAACCAAATAAGATTTGGAAATCTAGAATAATCTGCTTTAATTGGCTGAATGATTGATTGACTGGAGGTCCCAACCACTGCTTTAATGATTCTCAGCAGAGGTGAGCAGAAGCATCTTGAGAGTCACTCTCCCAGAATGGAGTCAACTTTAAGAGCAAAACTTGGCCAGGAAAGACAAATAAATATTAGAACATGCAAGAGTGTGAGTCTTGGACAGGTCAGGGATTTGAACCAGGTTTTCTGCAATTTTATTAAATTACTACCAACATGGGACTGTCTTGCCGGTGGGTGGCCAGGAAATTTTGAATGGTGGCCAGTGCCCCACCTGACTGTGTGTGGTGTGTACTTCAGTTTGGGTGAGTGAAATTGTAGTAATTCCTTAGACTTTCACTTAAGCATTCATCTTAATAACATTAATAATTAGGATTAATCAGCAGATATGTAAGAGTGCAATGCACCCCTACAGTTCAGTGATGCAGCTTTCTAACAAATCTTGCTAGTGTTAGCTGATAACATTCTTTCTAATCTGTTGTCTAAATATGGTCACTTCTAGCTCCACAAACACAGAAGCCAAAAAAGCTACGTTTCATCATGATGGAGAGGCCAAAACCAACAGGTGATAATCACCTTGGTAACAATCTCCTAGGTGGTTGCATGTCAAACAAGCGTTTTGCCCACAGACTGCTGTAACAGAGATGTCTGTAAAGTAGTTGATGCGACACTTCTATCTGCAATCAAAACAGTGCTTTTTATTTTGTTATGAACTTTTAAGTAATGGAGGTTTCAAATATGCAAAAGCACACTAGCATAGAGAAAAGTTAGTTTTTTCATGATGAGCGAGGTCAACACTAATGAGACTATAAGAGATTAGACTACATTTTCTAAGCCCCAATGTTTTCTTGGCGCAGCATATTTCTTCATATGCATATCTGTAAGATGCAAATCCAAAGCATCTTTTTTTTTCATTGTAAACACAAGCTCTGCAAGGTCAGTTATGTTGCAGACATAGTTTACTAGTCTCTTTTCTTTAGCTGTGAAAGGACTCCAAAAACCTCAATAAGTAAGAAAATGAGCACTGGGTTACTTAGTGCAGAAATCTGGCAGTGTGTCTAACAGGGGAGTGCAGTACATGAGTGCTGCGCTCTTGGGTCCAGTGGCTGAAGAGTGATGGGAGATAGATGATCTTTTGGCACGACTAACAGGAGGCCTCAACCCATCACTCACCAGTGGCTTTGTTTCCACTGCAGGGCCAAACATTCGTAGCAGGATTCATTTGCTTCACGTTGTTCCTGTTTTTGTGTCTGTTCTTCTGTAGATCAAGTTAATAATGCACAAATGGAAGGAAGATACTTAATTACAGTTTTAGTTCTCTCGACCATGTCTTTGCCATTTTGTATTTCTGATCCCCAACAGTTTAAAGAAATGCTTTTAGAAATTTTGTTAGAAATAAATGTTTTTTTATGCTTAATAAAAATGGAATAGAATGCCTTCATTGTCACTATACATACAGATGTATCTCATTGTACAACTGTACAGTGACAATAAAGGGATTCTATTCTATTCTATTTTCATTACACCTTTTTTAAAAAGCTGATTGAATTTGTTACTTTTGTCTTACAAATCATATTAAGCTCACCAGCAGAAAACACAAGATTTTTTGACTTACTGCAAACTACATTGGTTCTTTGTTGACTGGTAACTAGGCAACAATAACAGTCCTGCACTTTTCAGCTGAAATCTTTTTCAGGGCGACCAAAGGCTAGCCTGTAAATTTAAATTATATGTTCTTGTTTGTTTTTTTGTTATGATTTTCCTATTTTTTTTATTTTGAAAAGGCTACATAAATTATTTTGAGAAATATCTTTATTTGCTTAGACAGCAGCTTTGAGATTTTGCACAGACTTTGACTAAAACCTAAAACGCCTCACACTGATTTATTACAAATCGCCTGTTAATGTAAAACATTTGTAGAATTTAACAAAATAATAAATAATAACGATCCATCCAGAAAGTAAATACGTTCAGACCTGTGGTCACGATAATGGTTTTAATCCACTCTGAAGCCCCACTTTGCCCCTGTGATGGAAAAGTGACTTCTTGAGAACAAGAACGTCTGTCACTGAGTCACCAGTCTGCAGTTCAGGGCAGACAGGAGGCTATATTTAGCCTTTAATCACCTAACAAATTCACACTCAGTCCACAGCACAAATACCTCAGGCCCTCTTTATGTATTTCAGGAGTGTGATGAATTTGTTTCTAGGAGGCCTGACCGCTGGCTCATGGAAAGATGTTGGTTTGTTTGACAGAAGCTTTTCTAGTTTGGTACCAGACTTATTGGTCTGACTGCATTCTTTAAAGTCTAGATGACGAATCCTCGGTTATTTTTTAACAAAGAATTACAAAATAAAAGGAATAAGTGATCTTGTGGTTAAAATTTCATCAGTGCAACCCCCACATACTTAAAGTTATGCCGCTTTCTATGATGCCGCTTCAGTCACACACATTATCTACACTACGTAATTAAGTAATTATAGTTGTTATCCTTTTAACTAATCTAAGCAAAAGACCCCATGGTAACCAGCATCAGAAATGTATATATATATATATATA